>NC_140177.1:30729645-30799715 GCF_963971535.1 Notolepis coatsorum | reverse complement strand
TATGCAGGTGGCTGCATGACTGGTAATACACTTATAATAATATAATAATGTATGCAGGTGGCTGCATGACTGGTAATACACTTATAATAATATAATAATGTATGCAGGTGGCTGCATGACTGGTAATACACTTATAATAATATAATAATGTATGCAGGTGGCTGCATGACTGGTAATACACTTGTAATAATATAATAATGTATGCAGGTGGCTGCATGACTGGTAATACACTTATAATAATATAATAATGTATCAGGTGATCTTGTAGTCTTTAGTCCACTGGTCTCCAGCAGCTCCTCCTTACAGGCTCTGTGTCTGGTGTGGAACATGATATAAAATATAATGCCATTAGAAGTGAAAAGCAAAGACGATGTCCTGATTTTAAATTGTCTGATAATAATCTTGGTGTAATAAGGTCAAATATATTGGACATTTTAGATTCAAATGTATTGTCATTATACAGCATAATATACAATGTTTCATTCAGGTTTAGCCGTACATCTGTGCTTCTATTTTGACTGTGCATTTTATATTGTATTTCTTTCTGTTGTATTTGTATTGTTATATGTGTAGTAGGCCTACTGTTTGCATTTCATTTTATGTTTGTGTATATGCATCTTGTGTAAAAAAACTAATTATTAGTATTGTATTTCCATTACTTTTATACTTTGTATTGTGCAGCACTTTGGTCAACGTGGGTTGTTTTAAATGTGCTATATGAATAAATCTAAACTTGACCTTGACCTTGAGTCAACATGCACATAAGGAAGGCCAGTGCACTTTGAAATATAATATATACACAATGGTAATAAATCTCAGAGCCCTATGATACACGCCATCCAGCATGTGGAGACAGTTAGCAGAGGCGTTTATAGGCAATGCCACATGACGTACGCACAAGCAAACACTCTGTCATGCGAGTTTAGTATGTGTACTACAGATGGAGTGAAGATGTCCCTGTTCAGAGCATGTTGTACACCCCTCTCTATACTGCACACTTATGGTGAAATTACAAAAAGGCACGTTTACAGAATCTTCAAGTAGTTTATAATGATGCCAATACTTAACACATTCGGGGCCAACCACATATATATACGGTTTCGGCACCATGCTTAAAGGGCCAACCATATACGTGGCTAGGTTGTTTTGGCTTTTATTCCATTGTAATATCCTACTCAATGTCACCGAGCGTCACTGCAGATTTACCCTACTCTTGGAATTCGGAAAAGTGCATTACCGGCCAGATCCTCATAGGGGCGCTGTCTTGATAATGCAGTGTTCCCTGTTACAGACCGGTGTTTTATTTTTAATTTTTTATGAATGGATTTTTCTGTTAGCCTAAAGCTATGCGTGTAGCCGATCGCCTGAAATTGTTTTTGGGACGGTGAATTTAGTATGCAGTAAAGGATTATAGCATCAGCCAATGGACATATGGATCTACCAGATGGCGATCGATAACTGGGACATCCTTTTTGGGATCGTATTGATGATTTTTTTTTATTTAAGGCGTATTGAAGGGACGGTTTATAGTGTCAATTGACAATGAGAATGGACAGATAGCAATAATATAAAGTATAGATTTAGCTCTACAAACAGCCTCACGCAAAATGAAACCTTATGATAAACTGGCTTTATAGAGTGGGGCCCGTCTAATCCCTGTGGCCGTCAATGTGTTAAGAGACCTAGATGGTGTAGTGCAAGTGAGATGTTTGTGGCTGCAGGAGTTAATACTTTCTAAGCTGTTCTAAGAAATCGTATGTATACAATTATTTACCGGCTAAATGGGATCATCTTGGTTGTGTCTAATCTGAGGTTTAGCAGCAACCCATTTATAATCCCATCTGTGAAAACACTGGTATAATCTGGATATCATCTGGAAATAATCTGTATTTTATAATTTTTTTTTCTTTTCTTCTCTTTCTTTCTTTTTCAATTTTGTTGGTATTTTATGGTGTTCTTTTTATGTACTTATTCTACGTATGTATTGGCCTGTGTTCTACATGGACCCTGCGTCTGCAATAAAGTTTGAATTGAATTGAAGATAAGGCCACAGATGGTCCAGTATATTGGAAAGAATACATGAATCGATGCGTTAATTATATTGATTGAAACCCTCTAGCTTTGCGTTGACTCGATGACTGATGATGATGCTAATTCCATTCTCAGTTTGGCGGCCTAACGTTCCGGCAGTGTCCCACTGTTTTAGTGTCTCTGAACCAATACATTGGTTGAAAGCTAAGATGGCCGACCTATTACATGCTTCCAATTTCGGGTTATAAGACCAAACAGCCAACGAGCGTCAGTTTAAAAAAAGTTACCACCTCCGGTTTCGCCTCATGGTGACTGGACCAATCACCTCTGATGGTGAAAATGATTGACAGTTTTTGTAGCCAATGAAATTCTGGAAACGAGGATACCTTACTTGAGGGATGTTTCCCAGGATATAAGGTCCAGACTAGTTCGACATCTGCTGTGCACATTTCTTCATTGTTGCCAATGGTAATTTTGGATAATATACCATTAGAAAAACATGAGTAAAACACTCATTTTCTGTGGTATTGTTATCAATGTTCGGACCTGTACTAGATAAGACTTCAGGCTATGGACCCATTGTGTTTTCCAGCTCATACCTCTCAGCTGGAACCTGTAAGAGCCGAGGCATCTGTTTGCAAAATAATTCAGACTTAAGTAAAACATTTATTATTTCAGTGTGTTCAAACCTCTATTACAGTAGCACTTCCTGTTGTGGAAGAAAATTCAGAATGTTTCCTTGCAAAAGAGGCCAGACTCATGTACAGTATGTGCTATAAATGTTTCAAGAAAATTATGCTTTCAATTTACATTGGGTATGCAATCGACAGGCGTTTTGTGTGACACACACATGCGATTGGCTGCACACACACAGGAACACATACATGCAATTAGTTGGGTCGCAGATGAGATTGCGTCTCTGCGCTTGACCCATCCCGTCGTGCTTCCCCCCAACGGCAGCCGGGAGCAGATAGGGGCTGCGGCGTGGGGCCGCGCCCCGGGGACCAATCCAAGTGCTCCTGTCCGTCTTAGTCAGGGATGCGACAGCGATCTGTTGTGCATGTTTTTCCATTGGGTTTATCTTATCGGGAGGGGAAACCCTTGCGAGCACGGGGAGAACATGCAAACTCCACACGGAAAGGCGACAGTGTTAACCACTACACCACCGTGCCGCCACGATGTGACGACCCCATGGGCTTCAAGCAGGGCTACTCTACAACACTTTCTCATTTTAGGAACTCCATTCTCTCTTACCTACACAATCAGATGAATCACACAGAATAAGAGGACATATCACAACAAGTAGAGACAATTCACAAAACATAATGGATGTGTTTTTATTGTAATGCTGGATCTGCGCCTACAGCTTGGAGTCGGCGTGAATGGCCACAAAGGGGTCCTCGTCTCTGCTGCTGATCTTGAAGTGGGCGCGGCCGTCGCCCCCGACGTGGACCTGCCTCCCGGAGCACCCGCCTCCCTCCTTCTGGCCGGAAATGACATCACAGTAGGTGCCACCGGGCATGCCAGTATTCAGGGTCACGTCCAGGTCCCTGGGGGGGGGGGGGGGTTGCAGAAGGAGAGATCAAACGGATGTTGCTCCGCACGCTTCCATTGTATATATTTTATTTAACCCTCTGAGGTGTGAGTTCCCTCATAGAACAAAGTGCAAGTAGTAATGATGATAGTGATAGCAGTTAAGCAGTAGTAGTAGTAGTAGTAGTAGTAGTGAACAGTAATGAGTGGCAGGATTCAATCAGAAAGTAATAATAGTGATGATGGTATACATGGTCAAAATTTTAGTAACACACTGCACCAGAGTCTGTGCAGTGTTTATTATTAAGAGTCATACAGTCCTAACAGTGTTTATTATTAAGGGCAAGGCTTGACATTAACACCTGCCAGCCGCCAAATGCGGGTAGAATTCGGCAGTGGCGTGTAACTCCGTCACTCTTACCAGCCACTTTGGCGGGTAGACCGTGCAGCATCACCATTTTAGAGTCGTAGTGAATATAGTCTCTCTCTCTCGGAACGCTGTGCACGCTTACTCGCGTTGTGCATAATGAGTCTCTTCTCTCTCTCTCTCTCTCTCTCTCTCTCTCTCTCTCTCTCTCTCTCTCTCTCTCTCTCTCTCTCTCTCTCTCTCTCTCTCTCTCTCTCTCTCTCTCTCTCTCCTCTCTCTCTGTCTCAAGTAGCCAAACTTTATACTATAAAAACAAACTGGATATTTGGATAGAGTGTGTGTGTGTGTGTGTGTGTGTGTGTGATTTTTGGCTGGTGACTTTTGAAAACCACTAGCCACATTAGCTGGTGAGCCAAAAAGTGTATGTCAAGCCCTGATTAAGAGTCATATAGTCCTCCTAACAGTTCTCAAGTTCACCAGCCAGGATAAGTCTGTGGCTGAACGTGCTCCTCATCCTGGCTAGCTCCTCCTAGAGGGGGTGGGAGGGATTCTCCAGTATAGTATCCAGCTACTAGTGTCACTCCCCAGTACCCCACAGTTCTAGGACTCTTTTGCTTTCAAAGACCAGTGGTTATTGTGACATCAACTCATCTTAACGTCCTTACCAGTCATCGTTGTTGAAGATGATGAAACCGCGGTCACCACGTCCAAAGGCAACCTGGTTGCTGTTGTTGTCCCACCAGTTGGAATGGGGCTGTCCGTTGACCACGTTCCGGAAAATAGCCATATTCCTGCGGGATGGCGGGACAAAGATATCAGTGAGAATGTGTATTATGGACAGTAGGAGAAACGTATGAGAACAGTATTCAGGTTGAGGACAAGTGTTAAGTATGATAAGTACAGGTATGGACAGGGCAATAGTAGAAAGATATATATGGGCAATACAATTCCATCCGAGTACTGGTATGGGCAGGGTAATAGTAAAAATACATTATACTAGGGGTGTAACGATGCGACCTCACAACGATTAATTTTGATTATGATTATTCAGGCAACGATTCAATGCATCATGAAATCTCTTCATTTGACCACGATTCGATTCGATACATTTTCGATACATTTTCTATCAGTTAATTCCCCCCAAAATGTTGAATACACAAATGTGGCTGGGGGAACTGATTCACTCAGCATGAATGGACTATAGGTCAATAAAAACAATAGACAAAAAAAAAGAAAACGGTAAAAAAAATAAAAAAAAAATAAAATATTTATTTCGATTAATTTCGATTATAATCGATTCTAATATTTTCAAATCGATGCAGTTGAATCGTCACATTAGAATCGATGCATTTCGATTAATCGATGCATCGTTACACCCCTAATAAATACAGGCAATACAATTTGAACTGAATATAAAAATATGAGAACATTTTTTTAATGTATATATGGGGATATTGTGTATGGGGAAACTGTATTTAAACTCTAAGATGTATGTATGGGGAAAGGATTCAGCACTATAAGAGGACAAATCCACTGCAGTATGTAGACATACAGAATAATAAATCTAGTGAATAAGGACCTGTCCTTGTGGACTCACTTGATCTGACGCCACCTGTGTTCACACACCCAGCCGTCCCCGCAGGTCTGGTCAGGGTTGATGGGGACAGGCTTGGTGGATCCATCACCATTGCTGGGAGGACCCATCCAGTCATTCTGATCCTGGGGACCCATGATGGATACACAGTAGTTCATTTGGATGGATGGATGGATGGATGGATGGATGGATGGATGGATGGATGGATGGATGGATGGATGGATGGATGGATGGATGGATGGATGGATGGATGGATGGATGGATGGATGGATGGATGGATGGATGGATGGATGGATGGATGGATGGATGGATGGATGGATGGATGGATGGATGGATGGATGGATGGATGGAAGAATGGATGAATGAACGTATGGATGAATGAATGAATGGATGGAAGGAAGAATGGATGAATGAACGTATGGATGAATGAATGAATGGATGGAAGGAAGAATGAATGGATGGATGGATGGATGAATGTATGGATGGATGGATGGATGGATGAATGAATAAATAAATGAATGGAAGGACAAATGGATGAATGAATGAATGGATGCATGAATTAATTAATTTAACACAAGACAGTTACAGAGGTCGTGCAGAATGGCTGTAAACAATGAATACATTAAAAGGCAGCACCTTTCCGTCCACAATGTAGCGGTTCCAGCGGAAACTAGACATGACTCTGGCCACTCCGTACGGGTGGGCGAGCATGTAGGCGACGGCCATCTTGTGGAGCCTGGAGTCCCAGAAGGTGACGATGGAGCCGCCGCCGGCGCCGTGGCCTCTCTGGTTGTCGTGGTTGTCGACGAAAACGAGAGCGTTGCCGTTTGGCATGAAGCCCCAGCCCTCGCCCCAGGACCTGCACACGAGGGGGGGGGGGTAATCGAGCCGTCACCAGAACACACAAAGACACGTACAAACCCAGCGAGATGGCGCTGATGCTGAGCCCTCATTTATATTCACCAAATAAATATATATATTTAAACATATATACATATCTGTCTATCCCTTCTATATACCTACTTATACACCTGCATATATAACCCATATAACTATTGTATGATAGCATGTACAATAATGCTATATGTACCGTAAATATATATATATATATATATATATATATATATATATATATATATATATATATATATATATATATATATATATTATTCTTACCGTATATATCTCTCCACATCTGTCTGGTCATACCTGCATATAATCCTTTTTACACATCTGTACCTTTACCTGTATCTTTTACTATATCTATATCTGTACATATCCCTATACTCTTACTAGTTACACTGCTGGCCAGTATGACTACTACCATAGTGTCTTTATACCTGTATCAGTGTACAAACATCTGATTAGCACAATTACTCAGTAGTACTAATTTATATATTCTATACTCAGTTTAATCACCTGTACATTGTATATTACTATAGCACTTTACTGCTACATTTGCACTCTGGTTGGATGCCGTTACATGATGACAATACATTTTAATCTAATCTAATCTAAGGCTGTGTTACTGTTGAGTCAGCCATTCATTCAACCTAAATGTAAATTGTACTTGTATTTACTGATATTTGGAGCAGCTGTATTGTTAGCCTGCATTTTAAATCCTTATCTTATCTCACAAAACTGTTGAAACAACGTTGGACATAAGACGTTCGTTAGGGAAATGTTAATTTTGACCCGTATTTGGGCTGTTGTTTGGACGCCCGGGCCCAATGGAAGGCTAATGTAAATCAACATGTCTGGTGGGTAGACAACATGCAGATACACAGGAACATACTTGGTGTAACACAGCTTCTCGCCGTTCCATTTGCGGAACACTGTTCCCAGCTTGGCGCCGTACTTGAACTCAGTGACCCTTCCCAGATGGAAGTACTCACTGGACTTGATGGGCTCACCGCCGAGATCAATAACCTGGAAGAAAAACCAATACAGAATTCACAATACCTACCAGGCAACTTTTGTCATGTGCATTGTGCATAGCTCTTGATACAGTACGTGTGTGTTGTGACATTATGTGTTGATATTACACTCTTCCAGTCATCTGAATGATGTGGCTAGGACAAACCTGCTCTGTGACCCTTTATAATTACATAGCATGTATACAATTACAATGCGTTACAGCTTTCTACAAAATCTGTACATAAAGACATCTATGTATGCTTATCCAATGCAATAGCTTGTGCAATACACTGTATGCAAAAGGGCAACGTGCTAATCTATAACTAACGTGCATCTATTCCAGCACTTTACAATTCAAGTGCACTAAAATGAGCACATTAGTACTCTGGCACAAGCACCAGTTACTAGGGATGTTCGATATTGGCTTTTTTACCGATATCCGATATACCGATATTGTCCAACTCTTAATTTCCGATACCGATATCAACCGATACCTATATATGCGGGGTTTCCCCCCCAAAAAACACAACATTATGCATACTTTTCACAATAAATATAATAAGAATTTGTTCTTACTTGCTTGCCTGGGTAAATAAAGGTTAAATAAATGTAAAAATAAAATAAAATAAATGTAAAAAAAATTAATTTTTTTTTTTAACCGATACCGATAATTTTCGATATTACATTTTAATGCCAATATCGGTAGGCCGATAATATTGGACATCCCTACCAGTTACTTTAACACTTGTTACCTAAAGCACCTTATAGTCGTCCTATTTCCCAGTCTGTCCCCCCACATCACACATATTGTGTGTGTCATCGTCTGTTTCATACATTTTCAGTTTTTTATGGTTGTGAAGTTTGTGTAGTTTAGTAACTTGTACATGTAGTGTTGTCTGTTCTTGTGGTTATGAAGTTTGTGTACATTTGTAATTCCTGCATCTACCTGCAAAGGGACTACAGATGGAAATTTGCTTCTGGCTATAATATTAATATTTACTTGAAAATGTTCATCAATATGTAAATGGTAAATGGTGCCTTTATATAATGATTTTCTCCAAAGCGCTTTACAATTTGTGCCTCACATTCAACACACTGATGGCAAAGGCAACCATGCAAGGTGCCAACTGGCTCAACAGGATCAATTGGGGATTAAGTGTCTTGCTCAAGGACAACTTGCCCAGGAGGAGCGGGAATCGAACCGGGAACCTTCCAATTACCAGGCAACGCTCTACCGTCTGGATCACTGACGCATATGTAATGTCCCTATTTTAAATGTATATAAAAAGATCTCTCATTATATAGTAACTGAGTGGTTGATACTGAGTAGTTACTAGTCGCCGAACCTCCTGGAAGATGAAGGGCCTGGAGCCTCCAGAGAACCACTTGGTGTTGAGGTCGTGCAGGCGACCGTAGACGACCCCCAGGTCACCAGGCCACATGTGCTTACAGGCGTCCACTCTAAACCCAGCCACGCCCATGTCGATCAGCTTGTTCATGTAGTCAGCCACCTTGCCCCTGACGGAGTCCTTCTCCAGGGCCAAGTCCAGCAGGCTCACCAACCAGGCGACAATCACGCACCTGGAAGAGAACGGAGAATTTGCTTTAAATATGTAAATAAAGTACTAATCAACCACAGGGGGGGGGGGATTACATAATGTACGTTATGTTATAGCTATAAGTAATATATTTACGTATTGTATTGAAAATATGTAGTACATTTTGTACATACTGTATTCAAATAATTCTGAAAACGTTTAAGTTCCCCCGCTGGGGATCAAACCCTAACCCTAACTTTATGTCTTATCCATAACTGTTAAGCGAATGTTAAAAGTAACTCAACTTTAATCACAGTTAGATAGTGGTGAGGGCACTCGCCCACGACTGCAAAGATTGTTGGTTCAACTCCTGGTTGCGGCGTTTGTTTTGGACTTTTGCCGATACAATACGTAAATATACAAAGACCAATTATTTGAATTCAGAGTGACCTGGCCAATTTGAAAGACCTCAATCCAAATCAAATGTAGTCAGACATGTGCTGTTCAATGGGCATCTCTCATAATCATAATAATAATAATAATAATAATAATAATAATAATAATAATAATAATAATAATAATAATAATAATAATAATAATAATAATAATAATAATAATAATAATAATAATAATAATAATAATAATAATAATAATAATAATAATAATAATAATAATAATAATAATAATAATAATAATAATAATAATAATAATAATAATAATAATAATAATAATAATAATAATAATAATAATAATAATAATAATAATAATAATAATAATAATAATAATAATAATAATAATAATAATAATAATAATAATAATAATAATAATAATAATAATAATAATAATAATAATAATAATAATAATAATAATAATAATAATAATAATAATAATAATAATAATAATAATAATAATAATAATAATAATAATAATAATAATAATAATAATAATAATAATAATAATAATAATAATAATAATAATAATAATAATAATAATAATAATAATAATAATAATAATAATAATAATAATAATAATAATAATTTAGGACCTGCTATGGTAAATGGACTGCATTTTTATAGCGCTTTTATCCAAAGCACTTTACAACTTGTGCCTCACATTCACCCATTCACACACACATTCACACGAGGAGGCAACCATGCCTGAAATATCTCAATTCTCAATCAATTCTAGATATGCTGTTCAATGGGCATCTCTCATGCCACACAGTACCTGATTGACATCACCGTAACTCTCAATATTCCCGCTGCCGGTCTTGCACTTGTGATCGTTGAAGTCCCAGTGGGAGTAGGGGATGCTGGGGAAGTCCCTCTTGTTGGCACTGAACCAGCTTCCACACACAGAGTGGGTCCCCTCTCCACCTCCAGATCCACACATGTGGTTGATAACAGCGTCCACGTAGATGTTTACCTGTCAGGAGAAAAGGGTGAACTAGAAAGGTCCCTGGAGACAGAGATGATGGCAGAAAAGATCAGCCTTTAATACTAAGCATAGGGATGCACAACGCATTTGGAGCGAATGCAAGCCATAGCATTTCAATCAGACCAAAGACAATGCAACTGGCCAGTGATCATTTAGAAATTAGAAACGTAGAAAGTGTAAGAAACGTATAGTTTCTTATATCTTGTGTTAATGATATGATTTGTATTAAGAAGGTTATTACAAAACCACTCTTCTTCATATATATTAGAATTGCATTAAAATAAGGCGGTTAGGTGGCCGAGCGGAGATTGCGTTCGTCACCAGCCCCGGAGCTGAGCTGGATTTGCCTGTTCGAATCCAGCTCACAGCTCCGGGGTTGTCACCAGCTTGGCTGGCCGTCTGCACTGATACAATTGGCTGTATCAGAGGGTGGGAGAAGCTGGCGGGGTGGGTCCGGGTCGTTGTAAACAGCGACTCCTACAGTTCGGTCGGGGCGCCTGCTAAGCGCGGATTGGACGTGAGGGGGATAGTGTGGTCCTCCCACACGCTACGCCCTCTCAATGAGAATCCGCGCTGCCAGGTGAAAAGAAGCGGTGATTGGCTGGACGTGTGTCGGAGGAAGCACGTGGTAGCCTGCACTCTCCCAGATGATCTGACTGTGGGGGGTAAGTGCGCAGCGACCAGGAAGGGACTGGGAATTGGCATACGACTAACATTGGGATGGGAGAAAATCGGAGGAAAATGGAGGGGGAAAAAGACAAAAAAAAAAAAAAAAAAATTGCATTAAAATAGTCTAAGCAGAATATACTGTATTATCACTCTCAGGAACCCTTCGGAGGACCAAACGTTTTTTTCTGGAAGGCCGAATGTGGCCCGCACTCCCTACTTTTGGCCACTCTGACTTACAGTATGAAGCTCAACTGCTACGCCCGGATTCACTCAGCTTAGCTGTCAATGCTGTCGTACCCGAGCTGCCCCACAACAAACTCAACGTCCCACCTCCTGTTCGCCATTGTATCTCTGACTTCCTGACAGACAGGAAGCAGACTGTTTGATTGAGCCCATTATACCCCCTGTAGTCACTAACACAGGTGACCACCTGGGCGGCCTGCTGTCTCCCCCTCTATACTCACTATACACAAATGACTATACTGCCAACAACCCCTCCATCAAGCTGCTTAAGTTTGCAGATGACACCACACCACAGTATTAGGTCTCATCACCAAGAATTGATGAGTCCATCTACAGGAGGGAGGCGGCCCAGCTGGCGTCTTGGTGCTGCGCCAACAACCCGGAGCGCGGCGCTAAAAAGACAGTGGAGATGAGAACAGACTTCTGGAAGTGGCAGCCGGCTCACTCCCCCCCCCCCCCCCCCCCCTGGAAATGAATGGCTCAGCTGTGGAACTGGTTGAGTAATTTAAGTTCCTATGAGTCACGACCACACATCCAATTCTCTGAAATGGGATGACATCACCGCAATAACAAGAAAAGACCAACAGAGGGTGTACTTGTTGAACATCTCATCATCTACACTCACTGCACACACATCCACATCTGTACACACTCACTTTAAACAAACACTCACCTTAACACTCACTTTACTCACTTTAGACACTTTAACACTACATTATATGTATTTATCTATTATTAAAGGGATTTGCACGACATTCATACCTCATTTGCATTTGCACCTTACCCTAAGTTGTGTACCTCATGTCTGCATTGTACCTCACTGTTACTCATTTGACTCTGTATTGTATATTGTATATATGTATATTGAATATTCCTCTTTACTTACTTTTCACTTACAGTACTCTTACTTACTTTTTTACTTACTTTTTTTTTTACTGTATGAAGCACACTCTCATGGGCTCATACAGAAACAAACATTTCATCATAAAATATCTGTATTTTATTGTGATAAATAATAAAGAAACTTGATTCTTTATTGTTGGTTCAGTTCTACACAGTGGTCATTTAAAGCATCCTCACCTCCTCCATGACTGGCTGGTTCTCCTGCTCAGCGGGGGATCAGAAGAGCACTGGCTGCCTCCTATCATTCATCAAAGAACTTAACATCCTGAGAGCCAAGAGCAGGGCTGGTGGAGATCACCAGACACACCCTGGTCACCAGCTCTTCACAAACCTCCTCTCTGGCAGGCGAAGGATGGCCACACACACCAGAACCTCCAGCCACCACGACAGACTCTTTCACGAGGCTATCTGCCTACTCAATAAAGGAAGTCCTTCATTCCAACAGCCATCAGACTATACAATGCATCACTGTGCCTCACTGCATCACTGAGCACAGAGTGGCAGTTACCATCTTCCTGGACTTAGTTTGAAACAGCACTGTGTAGACCTCAGTATATTTTTACTGTATTTATTTACTGTATATTTTATTCCATTTTTATTCTATTTTACTCTACTCTTATCTTAGGCAAATTGATTTGATTTGTTTTATTATTCTTATTCGTGACCTGTTCTGTCTAAATGTTTAAATGTTGAGCGATTTGCAGTGTAAAATTTCCCACGGGATAATAAAAGTATTTCTATTCTATTCTATTCTATTCTCCTAACTGAAGATATGAACGATGCTCCACAGAGCCACATTAACTGAGCTTTGAGACATGATATGCATAATTTAAGTGCAATTATTTGGGTGTACACAGCTTACATGTACTTGTTGTATAGTATAATGTCTAAAAAAAATCTTTTTAACAAGGCATTTGCCTGAATTCTTTTTAATTATAATTTTTATTTTGTTTATTGTTTCCTTTTTATCTGTATGTTTCTTCCATTTCATTGGTTGCGTTATTCATTTTAATTGTTTTTATTCGTTTTATTTTTGTATCTTTATCTCCTGTAGCACTTTGAGATTGTCACAAATATAAAGTGCGTTGTACAGCCCTGGCCTATTTTATTTTATAATTATATTCTGGGGACATTAATGTGTGTTGTCGGGCCTTACAAATACATTTGATTTGGTTTGATTTGATTCTAATTTATTTTTATTTAGTTTATATTCCATTAAATTTTACTCCACCTTTTTATTTTATTCTACCGTAATTGTCTGTCCATTAATGTCACACCAAAAACGACCAAATCAAATTCCTTGTATGTGAAAACTACTTGGCAATAAAGACCTTTCTGATTCTGATTCTGATTCTGATTTGTTAGTGTAATTAAGTACAATTTCCATGTATAGTATCTGTAATTTACTTCGTTATTTATATTTCTGGCAACTTTCACTTTTACTCCTAAATAAAATGTATACTTTTACATTTACATTTTCCCTAAGCATATTTGATATTTGTTAGTTTTTTGGGGGGTGGGGGTTTGTGTAGTTCAAGTTCAAGTTTGTTTTTATTTGTCACGTATAAAGTACATGTACATTACAGTGAAATGCTTGGTTCTGTATGAGCCCCTGAGAATGTGCTTCATACAGTAAAAAAAAAGTGAGAGAGGAATAACAATATACAATATACAAACTACAGTACAACCTAAGTACAATGAAAGTACAATGAACAAAAAATGCAGACAATGAGGTACAAAAATGCAAAAAGAATATATACAAAATACAAAATGTTAAAAATTAGGTATGGATGTAGTGCAAATCTCTTTTAATAAATAGATAAAATATGGTGTAGTGTTAAAACATATAACGTTAATAACATTAATAACGTGTAACAGCGTGTATTCAAGAGCTAGAACCCAAACGCAGACAGGGGAAGGGAAGCCTGGGCCCCGTTCCATGTACGTGGTTCAACTAAGTCGATCAACATGTCCATTATCCAGCTTCAGTTAACCCGATGTTCAAAGCCGGGATTTTCCTGTTTCACAAAGGAGGATTCAGTCTCGTTAACTCAAGCCAGACTTGAGAGTCAGGCTCAAGTCAGGCTAGATGCGCGCTCCCGTTTTAGGTGGAAAGCCAGCACGTATCGATGGCAGAGACCCTGATTCTCAACGGCATTGATTGATTAATTGATTTAAGACTTTATTGACAGATTGCAATAGGCTCAATCGCCTCGCCGACAAGTTAAATGCGTTATCTATAGGCTAATTCTAAGTCCCTCATTACCTCAATCAATCAGATTATATTTCTTTAAACTTGCCTGCTGGATTGAATAATCAAATGAGATCTTGCTAGCGAAAGTTATTAGTTAACTGTTATACAGAATTACGATACGGCTCTCTTACCCATTGATTGATGTATAGTCAATCTTTTACTTATCTTCTCTGTGGTGTAACGGGTTCTTCTTTTGACTTTCACACGGACGACCGGGGTTCAAGGCCCTAGTCTTTTCCTTCTTTTTGCAATATAGGAATAATTCAATTTGGTGCACGTTGAGAGCTATATAAAGAATGACATCCTCAATGCATGTAGATTTATAATATTTTAACTTAAAACCAGGCTACTTTGGCGTATAATCATTAATATTATATTCAAAGAAATCATATTGGAAACACGGGGATTTGAACCCCGGTCGCTGAACTGGCAGGGATGAGCACTACCGCTGGGCCACTGGGCCAGATGGGATAAATTCATTGTTTATACATTAATGAACGAGAGACCCGTGTTTAGAATATCCGTTGTTTTGAATGAAGTTTATCTCTTTATCCCCATTCATTAATGTGACGTCAACGGCTCATTCAATTTCTCAAATCCGTCAAACAGCGCATCTCATCAGACATCTTAATCCCAGTTACAATTAAAATAACCACATCATGTGTACATCGCACGAGCGAGCGCCACCGTCGCCACGGTATATATAACGTGCATTATTTAGGACAAAGTGAATTTAATATCAGCATTTTGGGTCTATTTTACATTTCAAAAGCCCCCTCTGGAAGAATGGAGCACAAAAACGTAATTCAGAATGGTATAATGCAGATCGTAGACTGTGGGAATAGTTTCAGGAAACGGGCTGTCACTTCTTTGCGGGGGCGTGGCGATAGTTCAGGCTAACTTGAACTTGAACTCTGCTTTCGAGCAGGCTCAAACTTTTGGATATGTTGTCATGGTGATTTGGGAAATCCAGGTACATGAAATCGGAAAGTCAGGCTAACACAGTTAGCCTGATAAAGTTATCCGGCTAACTCGGTTATCCCGGTACATGGAACGGGGCCCTGGTGGCTTGGAGGTGCATGGCAATTTGAGGAATCTTGCCTGGAATGTCCTGGAAAAGTATTAACATTTTCGAAGGTGTGGGAACCCTGAATATTATGCTTTACTGTAAAGTTCAATAAAGTTCATCATCAAAATTCTAATTTTTTTTATTTTTTTTTTTACTTCTAATATTTTGTGCATTTAATATGAGAAATTTACTAAATACAGTAAATATCAGATACTTAAAAACTTACTCAAGTAATATTCTCAAAAGTGACTTTAACTTCTACAAAAGTAATTTTCTGGCAAGATACTTTTACTCCATATCGCTTTCAGGTCAAGCGCTGTTGATAGATATCTCCTAATGGCGTGTGAGAGGTTGTATTGATAGATATCTCCTAATGACATGTGAGAGGTTGTATTGATAGATATCTCCAAATGACATGTGACATCACCGTAAAGTTGATAGATATCTCCTAACGATGTGTGAGATGTTATGTTGATAGATATCTCCTAACGATGTCTGAGATGTTATGTTGATAGATATCTCCTAACGATGTGTGAGATGTTATGTTGATAGATATCTCCTAACGATGTCTGAGATGTTATGTTGATAGATATCTCCTAACGATGTGTGAGATGTTATGTTGATAGATATCTCCTAACGATGTGTGAGATGTTATGTTGATAGATATCTCCTAACGATGTCTGAGATGTTATGTTGATAGATATCTCCTAACGATGTCTGAGATGTTGTGTTGTTTACCCCGACATTGTTGCATCTGGTGATCATGTCCCTCAGCTCGTCCTCGTTGCCAGATCTGGAGCACAGGTTGTAGCTGGTTGGCTGATATCTCTCCCACCAGGGCCTCCAGGGGTCGGTCACCACAATGTTGTCGTGAGGAGGAGAGATCTGGACCGGTCACAGGAACAACGATGAGCATGAATACGATAAGATATTGAGCTGAATTAAAGGAACACGTCAACATTATGGGAAATGTGCTTACCATCTTCTCCAGAGTCAGACAAGAAGATAGATACCGATTTCCTCTCTGTGCGTTCAGTAGAAAAGTATGTGGCTGCAAGCTAGCCTAGCTTAGCACAAATGAATGGAAGCAGATACGGACCACTAGCCTAGCACAAAACTCCGACCAGCACTAGTGGTCCGTATCTGCTTCCATTAATATGTGCTAAGCTAGGCTAAGCTAGCCGGATAGCTTTCTACTGAACATACAGAGAGGAAATTGGTATCAATCTTCTTGTCTGACTCTGGAGAAGATGGTAAGTGCATGCCCCATAATGCCGGCGTGTTCCTTTGCTGTAGCTCTATTTTCTGAAACTTCGCCTAAAGGTCCATGCCCAAGTAAATGGAAGATTGCTCCACTTCTACAAGGTTCATTTGCATGTTCTTGGTATCTAGGTACATCTAGGGACCAGGGGTATGTATTCCCAGTGTCAGAAATATTGTGTTTGTTACTAAATTGTGATGAAACAAAGGAGAATATAAATTATGATTTTCTTGCATCTTTGCAAGTGATTAACACCATGTTACAATTGTGCAACCACCGAGCTCGCTCACTGAGCTCATTCATCCCTTTCTTGAGATCAAGTGTACAAAACATCTAAGCAAATTAATAAAGGGAAGATGATTAAACAGATGGATTTGTATATACAGTAATAAATTATAATCCATTTGAATTATAAATTCATATTTGACCTTGAACTTGACCTTGACCTTATTATAGCCAATTCATACATCTATGGATAGGGGGAAAGCTCCTCTTTCCAATGGAAGGGTTAGATCTGGATTTAGTAATTTCCTCTCGGTTTTACGATAAAAGAGAGAGAATTCGAATTTTTTCTATAAATTCATATTTTCGGTAAATCTTAAAAACATTGGTAAACAAACGTAGTGCTGGAAATATACACCTTGACTGCTGTTTTGATAGGGTTAAGGTCTTTACTCTTGGCTACATTTGAAAAATAAACACAACATTAATTAATACGGTCTGTATTGATCGATTTATGATAAAAAAAACAGGAGGGGGACCCTACAGCTTAACAGGTTAAGAGAAGCACCTTACAGAATAGCTAAAGAAGAATCTTCTATCTTCCTATTCAGGCTGTTCTACGTCTAACGCCTTCAAAGCACCTGGACTCCGCCTTCTCTCCCAAGCCGTATAAGGCTACGTACCTGAACTCCACCATAGCCATTGGGAGCCAAGAAGCGCTCGCACTCTGCTGCGATATCCGCCCAGCGCCACTCAAACAGGTGGACGATGGCGGTCCTGCCGTGCTTGGTGTGGGGGTTGTGCTGTGCCACGCAGAGCCCAGAAAGTGCCAAAAGAATCAACAGCTTCATGTTTTCCCTGGACGAGAAAGAGAAGCAGATACCGAACCAAGGACCCCCCCTCATCGCTATTTATACACACAGACAGACCCTCTCGCTGGGACCAATGGGGGACCTTCAGAGTCCCAACATCCAAAGTAAACTTTGTGTCCCACCTGGTAACAGGTGTTGCTCTAGCAACTCTTTCTCACCACTTGTGTTGGAGCTACCAGGAAGAAAAAACTATGCAAACAAAAGTTGGGAATCAGGAAAGGAGAAATATCAGCGCTCAGGTTGTATACAGTGGTACTTGCATATGAAAGACCACAAATAAAAAGGTTCTGAATGTGGCCACGGCCGTCTTAACACTAAACCAAACATCTTCAGAAATACCTGTTGTGTTCCAGCTGATATTACTGTCATGAGCACATTGCATATTACCACCCTCAAACATAATGTTACCATTCATACAGGGATTACTAATATATCTTGGTCATATCTATAGAACACATCTATCTATATAACTATTCTTCGGCAGGCCAATTTATTTCCTGAAATATGTATCCATTAGAAAATGCTTATTTTGGATAAATGGCTACATTTATGTCAGTCATAACCTGTGTATCCTTGAGACCAAATGGAATTGGAAGGCATTGGGCTCTTTTACAAGCACCTGTATTAGAGGAAATAATAACAAAGTAAAAGATATGCAATTTCCTTGACATTTTATTGTCCTCTTGTGATACCCTTTTCTTGCATACAGTATATTAAAAACAGGATTTGTGGCATTAAAATGGAAGGTAACATGCAGGGAGTTCCCAAAAAAGCACTCAATGGGTTTGTCATGACTAGGCTGTGTTATGACATTGAGGTAAGTATGGACCTGTTTGTCCTTGTGTGACCACATAATGTCACTTACCTTAATATCTGAGCTCCCCTGTATACAGGACATTTACAACAACCGGTGCATCAGCCAGGCCTGGAGGATTATAAAGGACCCCAGCCATCCCAACAACAGCTTGTTTCAACTGCTGCCTTCCGGGAGGCATTACCGCAGCCTCAGAGCCAGGTCCAGCAGGCTCAAGGACGCATCAAGCCATCAGACTGAACAATATCTAACAATTATGATTTTACCCTGTGTTTTTATGTATTTAGTATTTTTAAGTACTGTACGTGCATTTTATTCTACTGTTGCACTTTTTATATCACCACTCTCAGCACTGTCACTTTTTCTTAAATCACTATTATGCTGGTTTTTATAGTGTTTTTTTTCATATATATTATATTGTGTATTTTATTGACATGCTAGGTCGAGGGGGCAAGACCCAAGCATTTTGCTCTTTTGTATGTGAATATGACAAGATGCAACAATAAAACCAAATCTGAATCTGAATCTGCGGTGCATGAGAGAAAGTCAACACCTGTAACGATTAACATCTTCCAGGAAAAGGGATGTGAACATATTACCTAAACCAAGTTAACGCTGTGAGTAAACAAAACATGAATGTTTTCCCACAAGGGGCTTGACTTTGACCTTCGTGCTCAGCATATCTAAGGGCAAAGGGTCAAGTTGCATCAAATCACAAAGGAGGACATTTAAAATAGCAATTACTCACATAACAGACATTATGTGTAAAAGAAAAGAAAAATAATACAGTTGGAGGTGTGAATGATTAAGCTTTCACATGACATGCAAAACATCCATGTATAGAGTGGTATTTAAAGATTATTTGAAAGATAAAGCACAATAGGTTGTAGAGTGAAGGAAGGCAGTCACACAGTATAGCCTTGAGGCAGAACATATTTACTTACAGTATAAAGCCAGTGTCTTCTTCAGGGGATGAGAGAATATTTTTGCATTGATGCTACGAGTGTACAGTAGCTTCCTGCTGCATCTGTTGTAGCTGTCAGCACCTGTCCAAGGCCGGTGTCTGTTGCCCTATTGCTTTTCTCCAGAAAGAAATGCACAAGAGGCTGCCCTAGATTGTCAGAATGTTTTTATTTGTATTGCCTATTGCCTATATTTATTGTAACATATAATATAACCGATAAGGTATACAGACAAAAAAATCGAATCTACGAATTCCAATCTGGCTTCAGAACATCCCACTCCACTGACACATGCCTTCTCTATTTGAACGACCACATCAAACAAGAGGTGGACGCGGGCAAATACTGCGGCATGGTCATGCTGGACCTACAAAAGGCCTTCGACACTGTCAATCACTCCATTCTGATTGACAAGCTAAAAGCAATTGGTTTTGATAGTTTATCAGTGACCTGGATGCAATCCTACCTGGAGGGGAGAGAACAGATGGTGGAGGTAAACGGTACTCTATCCCCCCCCTCACAGTGAGCTGTGGTGTTCCACAAGGAAGCATACTAGGACCGCTACTGTTCCTATTTTATGCAAATGACATGTCGTCAGCTTGTGACTGCAACTTGTTCCTGTTTGCGGACGACTCAGCCCTGCTGGTCTCTGACAAGAACAAGTTGCAGGTTGAAAAAACCCTCAGCTCGGAACTAGGCAAAATCTGCATATGGCTTGCTGATAACAAACTATCATTACACATGGGCAAAACAGATTCCATTCTCTTCGGTTCAAATAACAAACTCAGCAAGACCGACGGCTTCTCAGTTACAGTGGGTGACAATATTGTCACAAGGAAAGATGAAATTACCTACCTGGGTTCCATCCTAGAGGCAAATCTTTCCTGTGACAAAATGGCATCCAATGTAAAAAAAGTCAACCAACAAACTAGATTCTTGTACCGGATCTCCTCTCTGGTAAACAAGAATACCCTGAAGACTCTGGCAGGAGCACTCATTCAAGGGTACTACGACTATGCTTGCACCTCATGGTACCAAAACACCTCAAAGGCGCTAAAAACAAGATTACAAACATCACAAAACAAACTGGTCAGACTTCTACTTGACCTTACCCCTAGAACCCACCTCACCCCTGCCCACTTTGACAACCTAGGATGACTTAGAGTAGACGACAGAGTACAGCAACTTCCAATGGGCCTGG
Source organism: Notolepis coatsorum (assembly GCF_963971535.1). Classification (NCBI taxonomy): domain Eukaryota; kingdom Metazoa; phylum Chordata; class Actinopteri; order Aulopiformes; family Paralepididae; genus Notolepis; species Notolepis coatsorum. The sequence goes on along the minus strand of NC_140177.1, from coordinate 30,778,828 downwards.
TCTACAAGATACAAGATATGTATATACTCTGTCAGGATCTATGGGTAACAGTACTGTATATTTGAATATCGTATATGTCACAAATGTAACAGTACTAAATACCTGTATGTCCCTATGTCATAAATGTCAATATGAATTTAAAATGGGGGACCCTGATGTAAACAAGACAAACGTCTTTCTCTGGTCTGCATCCCCTTAACAATTGTGTGTATTGAGCCGTACTGTATTGTACCCATTCTGCAATCTGTTAAATAAAGTTTTCATTCATTCATTCATTCATTCATTCATTCATTCATTCATTCATTCATTCATTCATTCATTCATTCAGACCCTCATCTTACACTGTTTATCTTTCTCTTATTCTTATATTCAGATCAAATTTTATTTATGTCTTTCTACTATTATCCTGCAGATGCCTGTTTCCACAAGGGGATCAATAAAGGAATATCTTATCGTATATTATCTTATCGTATCTTATAATATCGTATCTTATCTTATCTAATCTTGTGTTGTGCAACCATTGTGCAATGTATTCTACCCATGACTACCTACCTACCCAGTGTTCGAATTATGAGGGGGCCAATGGGGGCTCAGCCCCCATAGCTATAGTCTGAGTCTATAGCTATAGTCAAGACCCCCTATGGGGGTCTCTCAAAAAAATTATATAATTTTTTTTTATGTACGAATTAGTATTATTTATGTTACCTAAATAAATTGTTAATAGATCATATTTTTCTTTTCAGTTTTTAAAAGAACAGAGTAATTAATGTTGTGGAATAGGCTGCATTTCACCTCCCATATATCGCCCATAAGTTTAACGTTACTCCAACCTAGTGAAGAAGAAGCAGCAAGCAGCTGATGTAAACAGAAGGCTGCCGGTCCGTGTCCTGCAACTGAAAACATAAACACTAAACAGTACGCCACATGCCGCCAAAAAAAAGGCTCAACACGCCGCAAGGCTGTACAAAGCTGGACAGCTTTGGTTTTATAAAAAGGCCAAAGACGGACTCTGTTAGTGCAGCAGCTAGCAGCGCTACTGTCACTGAAGTTGACACTGCTAGTGCTAGTACTAGTGTTAGCTCTGCTGCTCCTGAGCGCAGTGCACCTGTTATTGTTACCGCGCCGGTTGCCACTGCCAGACCAGAGTCTCCACCACTAGACCTGGACTGCTACTCAACCACCACAATGCTGGGGTCCGAGTCAGTGGAACTTTTGGAAAAATAAATATAGCTGGTTATTTGCCAAGGAGGGATGCATTGGCTGCCTTCCATGTAAAAACGCCAAGATATTGTTAAATAAATCATTTGGAGCCCATTTGGCAGAGCAGTGGATGAATGGGACTGTGACTAGCTCTCAGAGCAAGAAGTTGAGGAAGAAAATATACTTGCACAGTGATAGCGTTGCTCATAAGCAAGCTATAGAAATAGAAAGTCAGAACCAGAAGGAAGTGCTTCCAAGAAAAGTGAGCAAAATCACATCTGCTTTGCTCAAGGAGACAGCCAAGTTCATTCAGGGCAGCATATACTGTTGCTAAAGAAAGGTTGCCTTATACCAAATTGAACCCCCTTATGACTTGTAATTTATTTTTCATTCAGTTCTTGATTACCTGTGCACATTTGTTTATAACATTATTTATTTTGATTTATACAAGTATTTATTTTATGTTCATTTTATTATCAGATGATAATGTTACTTACTGTATCCTGATAAATGCTGCTGTTGTGCCATATAACTATTTATTTTCCATTAGATTATTTTGTTCGTTTTCGATTTATAAGTGCAGAGACAAATAAATGTTAATTCAAGTTCATAAATTTGGTCTAATTTTTCAAATTAAATTGTTGTATTTTATCAGATGCAAAATGCAAATATGTAAATATGGCATTATATATCAGAGGTGAGTAAGAAAATTAACAAATATTGATGGTTAAGAATGAGACTGAATAATGACATCACACAATAGTCTAATGATTAGACTGTTGTGTGATGTCATTATTACTTAATATTAGACTAATCCTAATGAGATATTCCTCTAAATATGACTTCGAAAACAGCCACAATTTCAGGAAAAAAATTGTAAAAAAAATAAAAAATTCAGGGGGCCCCCATAGCTCTCAGGTGATAATTCGAACCCTGTACCTACCCCACCCACCCTTTTTTGTTTCATAGAGTTCTTCATCAGTGCTGAGCAATGTGATATTTCTCTCTGATGATTCCCTCCTCTTGTCACGGCTAGATACGCTACTCATTGTTCAAGTCACACTATTAATGCCTCTAATTTAATTGCAATCCCCTCCCTGCAGCCTTCTCTTGCTATTCATGTCCCTGGTCCAAATGCTCCACTCCTCCCTAGTAAATAATTGAAATGCACTGTGGATAATTCACTTGAATATTACAAGTTTGCTCCAAAAACGGGATTCTATTCATGTTTTAGTTCTTCAGACTGAACCTGATTTTGTGGCATAAAAAAGTAGCAATGACTGGAATGTAGCTTCAATGGGCTACAACTTGTACAGAGTTGGGAGGGTTATTTATGTAGAATCATGTTTTTCTGTGACTGTACTAGATTCTGTCACTTGAACAAAATGTTTTGAACGTCTTGCTCTGAGGGTTAAGTTGGGGCCTACCTCTGTGGTTATAGACCCCCATCTGCTGATCTGGATCCCATTAACACTTTGAGTGCCAACAACGAGATTTCTCGTTAGTTCATGCCACCCGTTGAGTGCCAACGAGACGAGAGATCTCGTTTTTGATCGTGACGTATTCACCCTGGTCCAGTGCAGTGACCTTACATTAATCTAGTCCACAAACAATGGTTCAATATATTTAAAAGCCAGTTTACTCACGTACAGCACAATATTTCAAGATGTGGCGGAGGAGGCCAGACTGGGTGCCTGACCTAACCTCTAAATGTGGGTTTTATAGTGGTTATGACATCACACACTGCCTGGCCTTGCCTGGCCAATCAAAAGTTACATCCAGGACATTGTCTTCCATCTTTCCAAATACGGTCATGTCATTTCACACCTGGCGTCCTGCTGACTGTGGCATCTTCTGGCTTCTCCCCCCACAAGGAGGATTCCTCAGAGTAATTTCTTGTGTAGCATTTGAATAATAAAACATTTCTAAGGCCGATCTTTAGTGTAATGAATTATATATATATATCCAGAATTAAAACAATGTATTCGTTACCTATAGTTCAATACCAGACATTCTATAATACCCAGACACATCTTTTGTATGTGCAAGCTTACTTGGCAATAAAGACATTTATGATTTCTGATCTAACGTTCCTTGTGTTCATCTACCACCATGTGTTCCTCAGTTCCACCCACCTTGCCCTGGAGGGCTGCTGCCGCGGCGTGGTTCCTGTGCTCCAGCATGGGTGAGATCACTGTCCACTGGTCGGTTTCAGGCTCGTAGCGCTCGGCGGTGTTCAGTACCACGCCTCTGTCGTGCCCTCCCATGGCGTAGATACAGCCGTCCAACACGACCACGCTGAGGTTACTGCGGCGTGAGTGCATGGGAGCCGCCTGCAGCCAGCTGCGAGTGACGGGGTTGAACCTACGAACACTGCTGAGACGCTCATAGCTGCTCCAGCCACCGACGCAGTAGACCAGACCGTGGAGATAAGCGGTGCTGTGGCACCACTGGGGACTCTCCCCCTCAACGCTCACGTCCATCCATCCACCGGCTCGGATATCGTAAGCCTCCATGGTCATGCTGCCGTGCCTCCAGCCTCCGATGGCCAATAGGACCTCCTGGGGCAGGCGTGGACACATCAGGGGGTTTGGGAGCCTGTCGGAGCCAGAGGGGTTCAGGACGCTGAGGATGAGGGGCCTGCAGTGGTGGCTGTCCCTCACCACAGGGTTGTTCTGGACGTTGCTTCTGAAGTAGTCAGGCCTCATCAAGCCCATGCAAACCTGGGAAAAGACAAGCAGACAGCGGGTACAACTTAGACATCGGTTGTAGACGGTTTCTGTTGCTAGGGAACAGTTTGGACCCAAATGTTTGAGAACCACTGTACTAGGGAACCTAGTGTTGTTTTAATGTAATGCACAGTAATACAATTATTTTTTTAATTTTTTTATAAATGTTTTTATTTAATTTTATTTTCATACATAAAACAGAACATAACAGTACAATAATAATAATAATAATAACAATGACAACAGCGACGACAACAATAATAACAGTAACATGAATCATAATGACCTTGACAAGAGACAGACAAACAAGAAAAAGTAAAATAATAAAAATTAAATTAAAAATAAATGTGGCTCAGGCACTAGCAACCATGTTTGTGTATCCGTAATAAAATTAGTTACCTTGGGCAGCAGCAAAAGGATGTGTGTTTTACGCTCCTCACGGGAGTGGTCGATCCAACAGAGGATGGCCTCGAACACTGTCTCCTCGCTCTTCATGTTCAGATCATCCCTCTCGATGATGTCCACCAGTTGCTGCGGGGACAGCTCCACAAACTCCTGTGAGACGTGCAACATCTCCTCAAAGTGGCACACGGTGAAGAGATGGGCCTTGCGCATCAGATCAGGGCAGCAGTAGATGTCCGCGAACCTCCAGATGCCGACACAGTTTTCCAGAGACAGCTGGCCTTCTAGGAAGTCAGAGCACGCTCCTACTATGCCAGTGACGAGAAGCTGGTCTGCAGCCACCAGAAGCTCTTCCACATTCTCTGCTGTCACCAGCACAAAGCGTGTGTAGGCATACTCTATGATGAGCTGCATCATACCCGGGGACACCCCAGGGATACTGTAGACTGCTTTCTCTGAGTCGCTCCAGCGAGTGAAGAGGGCTCTGCGGGAGTATAGAGATATCTGATGAGTAAACAGTAAGCAACATTCTGTCCTGTGTAGTAATTAGGGCTGACCCCTATTAGTCGAATAGTCGACTTGTAACTGAGGGGTTACAAAACCCTGACTGTATTAAAGATTGTGATAGATTAAACCACTGCTAGGTATGTACTTTAATTACTGGCCAGACAGTACATCGAATATAGATGGTGAACACTCACAAGAACACGGCATTGACAAAGATAGTATTTGAGGGTATTTTATTATTATGCAACATTAGGTTACAGAATGAGAATTAGGGTCGCGCTTGTATGGCGAAGAATATGCGTAAAGTCAGTCAATAGCATGAGTCACTAAGAATAGCAGGAATCCTACGATAGGTCTAAGTTGATGCCACCGGTCGTAGAATAGCAACTATAGAAGGCAACGCTGGTACCGCCTGGAGACACTGGGTTCCCTCCGGGGTTGTAAGGCCTAGAGGTTAGAGGAATGTTCGGATACTCAGTCTGATTCAATGAAGAATAAAGAGACTCCACGTACAGGAGTCGGTCCTTGTAAGTCCAACGATCAGCAGCAAAGCAATAACTGTAATCCAAATGCTCGATAGCAATGATGACAGCCAGCCAGCCTCTGTCCATGAGGCCAGCCCGAGTGTAATCCTCACGAGGTTGAATCCCAAACGATAGTGGAAATCAACGAAATCAACGAATGCACAGGAGAACGCTGGTTCTCCTGTGCACTATACTTCACATTAAACTAGGTCGAACTTGACGTTACTGCATTAAACTCTGACACTTTACTATTCTATTCGCACATGTTCTCAACGCACGAGTGCTCAATTTACATGATGAACTACGTTGGCTTGTTTAGATGGACAAGCAGGTTGAAGGTACTGCTGTGCGCACCTTGCGCTGTATATATACTTAAGTGATTATCTAGTCCCAAACCTTAGTTCTTGTCTGGGATCAATACGCTGTCTCCGGGCATGTTCTGACATGCCTGAGCTTGTCTTTGAACCTGACGTTGGGGGCTTGCGAGCTGGCGCCTAGGGCGCTGTCCAATAAGGAGAGCGAATATTACTATGGTTTGAACGCAGGTAAAGGGATATTCCGTGTATATATAAATAATATACAATGTATATAAAACAATAAAGGTAGATTCTCAGTTTTAATCTGGCCCTTTACAACACGACTAATCGGTCGAAAGGAGCCGTAGTCGACTGCCAACCTCTTAGAAGCGTGGCCAACGCTAATGGCACGCATACCAGAGGCCAACTGCCTAAGAAAACAGGCACAGAGGCACTGAAAGAGGATTTCACCCATCTAATGAACACACTAGACTAGACAAATATCAAGATGTATCCATCAGTGGACCAATTGCATGGTTTTGCAGAGGACAATACGCCTTCAGTCGACTCCTTCAGACATTAAGCACCCCCCACAGCCCAAATGATATGATAAAAAAATATATATATTATACTTTTTTATATATATATATATATATATATATATATATATATTAAGGCTGTCAAATATATCGCGTTAATATCGCGTTAACTCCCGATTCTATTAATGCCACAAATTTTTTTAACTCAAGATTAACTAAAAAAAAAAAAAAAATTACTAGACTTCACTCAGGTGTATTATTGATGCTCTCATTGATACTATGTTTGTTTCTGAAGTGTGTGTGTGTGTGTGTGTGTGTGTGTGTGTGTGTGTGTGTGTGTGTGTGTGTGTGTGTGTGTGTGTGTGTGTGTGTGTGTGTGTGTGTGTGTGTGTGTGTGTGTGTGTGTGTGTGTGTGTGTGTGTGTGTGTGTGTGTGTGTGTGTGTGTGTGTGTGTGTGTGTGTGTGTGTGTGTGTGTGAGATATAGAGAGAGGGGGGTGAGAGAGATGAGGAAGGGGCAAAAGAGAAAAAGATCTGGGAGAGTGTGTGTGTGAGGGAGAGAGGGGGGTGTGTGATTAATCAGCCCTTGTGTGTGTGAATGTAACAAGTTCCTAACGTTTTCTTTCCCCTATTATTTCATGCACACTTTATTCATTGTTTTAAATTATTATTTTCTTTTAAGTTATTTTGTGCATCACTCTGTTTTGAATTTGATGCAAATTTGAGGGTCATCCTTTTGTGTTAAATGGCTGCACAAAGCAAGCATTTGTTGACTCGCATGTTGATAAGAGTATTAAAACTTGGAACGTGAAAAAGATCTGTTTAAGGTAAAAAAAAAATTAAATAAAAATGCGATTAATTTGCGATTAATCGCGAGTTAACTATGGACAATCATGCGATTAATCGAGTTAAATATTTTAATCGTTTGACAGCACTAATATATATATATATATATATATATATATATATATATATATATATATATATATATATATATATATATATATATATATATCATAGTCGACTATCCAAATCCTTAGTCGGGGACAGCCCTAGTAGTAATATATTTTCTCTGTAGAAGTATAGGGTCTTAGCACAGTAGAAGTATAGTATATTTTTACAGTAGTAGAGTATAGTATCTGTTTACATTATAAGTGCAGTATAGTATCTTTTTACAGTAGAAGTACAGTATAGTATCTGTAACTGAGGGGTTACAAAACCCTGACTGTATTAAAGATTGTGATATATTAAACCACTACTAGTTATGTACTTTAATTACTGGCCATACAGTACATGAATATATATGATGAACACCCACACAAGAATACGGCATTGACACATAAATTATATTGGAGGGTTATTTATTATTATTAAGCAACGTTAGGTTACAGATTGAGAATTAGGCTCGCGCTTGTATGGCGAAGAACATACGTAAAGTCAGTCAAGAGCATAAGTCAATGAGAATAGTAGGAATACTAGGATGGGTCTAAGCTGACGCCACCTGTGGTATAGCAATTATATGGGCCACACCGGTACCAACTGGAGACACTGGGGGGTTCCCTCCGGGGTGTAAGGCCGGGAGGGGTAGAGGAATGTTCGGGTACACAGTCTGGGTCAACGAGGAATAAAGAGGCTCCAAATACAGGAGCCGGTGCATGTACTCCCTTGATCAGCAGACAAAGCAATAGTTGTAATCCAATATGCTCGATAGCATTGACGACAGCTAGCCAGCCCCTTCCAAGAGGCGGGCCCGAGTGGTGATCCTCACGAGGTTAACTCCCAAACGACAGTGGAATCAACGGTGCTCTTCTCCGGTGGTCACGGTCCCAAAGCAATATAATCCAACCAGTAATGGTTCTGCAATCGCCGGTGTAGATTCTCCTGTGTACATATCCAACGGTTCTCGCCTAGGACTCCTCGGGTGTGGGCACGGATTTAGGCCGCACAGCCTGGATAAGTGCACTAGCTAAATACACGACGAACCGATGGTAATGCTGGTCACTGAAGAACTGTAGCCGCACGATACACAATAAATGATCAACTATTACTTCACATTAGATTAAGTCGAACTCAACGTTACTGCGTTAAACTCTGACACTTTAACATTCTATTCGCACGCGGTTCTCAATGCTCTATTTAGATGCAAGGTTGCTCACTTCACTGCACGTTGACTCGTGGTGAAGGCTTGGACACTGAACTTGAACTACTGCTGTTTACACCTGCGCCGTATTTATACGTAAGGTGAATATCTAGTCCCAACCTCAGTTCTTGTCTCGTATTACTACGCAGACTCTGGGCATGTACCGACATGCCCGGAGTTGCCTTTGAACTTGCCGTTGGGGGCTTGGTCGTTGGCGCCTGGGGTCGCTGTCCAATAGGAGAGCGAATATTACTCTGGTTTGTACGCAGGTAAAGGGATATTCCGTGTATATATACAAATAATATACAAGGTATATCAAACGATACATATATATATTCAGTTTAATCTGGCCCTTTGCAACAGTATCTGTTTACAGTAGAAGTGCAGTATAGTATCTGTTTACAGTAGAAGTACAGTATAGTATCTGTTTACAGTAGAAGTACAGTATATTATATTTTTTACAGTAGAAGTACAGTATAGTATATTTTTACAGTAGACATACAGTATAGTATCTGTTTATAGTAGAAGTACAGTATAGTATCGGTTTACAGTAGAAGTACAGTATAGTATCGGTTTACAGTAGAAGTACAATATATGTTTAGATGAGAAGAAGAAGAAGAGTGTAAACAATCAGAAGTTGATTTACAAGAGACCATACTACTAGCGTAGTATAAGAACTGAGGAGGGCAGTAATACGCCACGATGCGTCTACACTATTCAAAAGAAGAAGAAGAAGAAGAAGTAGAAGTACAGTATAGTATCTGTTTACAGTAGAAGTACAGTGTTCTGAAGGGTCCAGATTAATACTGAAAGTCTGCGTTTATTATTTTGTATAACTTGTATATTGTTTATATATATAAGCTATATACCTTTAAGCCATCCGTTTGCACCATAGTATTATTCGCTCGCCTCATTGGGCACCGCCCTTGACATTGGAGGCGCCAGCAGACGAGCCCCTCAGACAGAGTTCAAAGACGTGTCCGGGCAAGTTCAGACATGCCCATAGCAGGCGCATTGATTCCGGACAGGTAAATCAGCTGCGCCCTAGAAATCAGTCTGAGTATATATATTGTAGATGGCGCAAGCAGCCACAGAGTGAACAGTAGAGCAGTAACCTAACAGCAGTGGAAGTAACGAATCGGCAGTAGCAGAACAGGAGAAGCAGCAGAACGAGAGTGGATATACGTCCGGTACAGTTGTACACAGACCTACCCGCGGTGTATCGTTACAGATAGCTAGTAGCTACTTAGATACGACTATAATATTGTAGAGCCATTATTGGTGCAGTATAGTGACTTGTGTAAGCGAAGTAACGTGGAGAAACGTAGAGTTAAACCCAGCGGCGTTTGGATCTAACTACTCACTGAAGACCGTCCGCGGGCTAGCTTCCAGTACAAACGAAGCTAGCTAGCTACCATCTATGCCAACTCCAGATCACCATCATCAGCGTCATCCCCAAGCGAGGCCGACCAGAGGCTAGCGCAAGTCCTGATCGCCACGCTGACAGCTTCAGCCGAAAGAGACCGCCTCCAGGGTGAGCGTGACCGCCTCCAGGCGCAACGAGAGAGTGAGCGCGAACATCACAGACTGGAAGAGAGTCGCCTCCAGGCTGACGCCGCGATACATCTCAGACTGGAAGAGAGGCGCCTCCAGGCTCAAGAAACCATGGAGCGAGACCGCGCCAATGCGCAGCGCGAGATGCAGCGCGACGCAGCCAATGCGCAGCGCGAGGCGGAGTGAGACCGTCTACAAGCACAAATGATGGAGCAAGCGCTCCAGAGGGTGACTCCCCACTCTTCCACCCGGAGCTCCCGGAGATCATCACGACACGGGTCGAGGGCACCTTCCCCTCCCCGACAAAGCTACACGGGACCCAGCCTACGGGAAGAACCCGCTTACGTTGCAGAGCAGTTAACCGAGCGACTACAAAGCCTAGCGGAGGACGAGGGAGGACAGAAAGCCCACCCGCACGAACCCATCTCAGACCAGGAGGAACAGCGCAGCCCCGGTCTCAGTCCCGACGTGCAGCGTTATGAACCCCCAACCCGTCCCAGTGGGGAGTTCGAGCCCCAGACGGCACCAAGGAATAGTGCCTGGAAATCCAGCCCCTGGTTCCCGCCCAGCACGAACCAACGACCCAACGTACAGGGAGACTCGCCACGGATGCCTCTCCCCCACGTGCGTCAGTGTCGCAGCCATCCATGGCATCCTACATTGGGACACCCACATTCCCAGACTTCACAAGAGAAGACAGAGCGCAGTATACCGAATACCTGTAAGACTGCCGTCAAAAACTACCTGTAGGACTGCCGTCAAAAACTACCTGTATGACTGCCGTCAGAAACTACCTGTAGGACTGCCATCAAAAACTACCTGTAGGACTGCCGTCAAAAACTACATGTAGGACTGCCGTGAAAAACTACCTGTAGGACTGCCGTCAAAAACTACCTGTAGGACTGCCGTGAAAAACTACCTGTAGGACTGCCCTGTATATATTTCCATTTTATCTTGGCTGCTCCATGACATTTTCAAAAGCCTAGAGAAAGCTTGTCTTAACTCATCATCAGCATGTCAAATTAATTCTATTTATTGCATGCGTGTGTGCACCCTTGGAGACCTATTTCAGAACCTGAGACACACAGCACGCGTCTCACCTCTCCTCCTACGGTACTGCACTAAGAGCAGCATTCACTGATGCCAATATGATTTATACAGTAGATAGCATTTATAAGTTGTCCTGGGTTGTCCTGGTATGACAAATACAAATGTAGTTACTGGTAACGCAGGTGTTCGCTGAGATAGCGGTATCTGTTCTGCCTTCCTAATGTAAGCAAAACAGCCCATATGATAGACTTTAGAAATAGAGAGTCTTGAACATGGGCCAATTTGAATTTGTAGGAGAGACATGAACATTTTATAAAGATTAGTTTCCTACGCTCATAATAAGTATCATGTATCCTTTTTTGCTCTATAAAGATGAGTTTGTTTTCAGAACATCACACAAATATTAGATTAGATTACATTAAACGTTATTGTCAGAGAACAACTAAATCTTATAGGCAGTCTACATATTAGTCTACAGGCTGCATAAAAAGAACACACCTGCTGTTCTACACACAGAAATGGTGCTAAATAGCACTAAAATTGGTTATTTGGCTTGTAATCATCTACAGGCTGCGTAAAAAAAGATGAAAAACAAACAAAAAAGGCTAAGGGGTCAACTTCAGACAGTTCAGAGAGAGAGAGCACAAGTAAATGGTAAATGGCTGCATTTATATAGGGCTTTTATCCAAAGCGATTTACAATTTGTTCCTCACATTTTACCCATTCACTCACACATTCACACACCGACGACGAAGGCAACCATGCAAGGTGCCAACCTGCTCATCGGGAGCAGTTATGGGTTAAGTGTCTTGCTCAAGGACACTTCGACATGCTGCCCGGGAGAAGCAGGAATCGAACCGGGAACCTCTGGATTACCAGACGACTTCTCTACCTCCCGAGCTACTGTACAGTATGAGGAGGTAGAAATATATATTCATAATTAATTCTTCTTCTTCTTCTTCTTTCGGCTTTTCCCGTCAGGGGTCGCCACAGCGGATCATCCGTTTCCATCTGTTTCTGTCATCTACGTCGTCCTCCGTCACTCCCACTGCCTGCATGTCCTCCTTCCCTGTGTCCATAAACCTCCTCTTGGGCCTTCCCCTCCTCCTCTTTCCTGGCAGCTCCATCTCCAGCATCCTCCTCCCGATATACCCCACCTCCCTCTTCTGCACATGTCCAAACCATCTCAGTCTTGCTTCTCTCACTTTCTGCCCGAACTGCTCAACATGGGCCGTTCCTCTGATGTAGACATTTTCAATATTCATAATTAATTACATGTCAATATTATAAATCAAATCAAATCAAATCAAATTTATTTGTAAGGCCCGACAACACACGTTAATGTCCCCATGGGCCGGACACATCTTCTTTAAACAAGTCAAGAAGAAACATCACAATAAGTCAAGAAACAAAACAAGAACACCATAAGGTCCAACAAATTTAGAATAAATGCAAAATAAATGAATGCAATGCGAACACTCCCAGACATACCCCACGCGAAGGTAAGGAAAAACTCACTAAAACCTAGCAATAGGGAAAAATGCACCACAGGCAATGTGGAGGAGAGAAACCTTAGAAGGGCCATTCAAGGGGGGATCTCCCTTCTTAGATGTCGGTGATAGTAGTGTTGCAGACGGACAGTTGGTAAGCATGCACTCATGTGTGTAGTGAAAGATGAGTGCATGCAATAGCAACTGAACATTTAGAAAAATGTAAGATAGAGCTGATAGTGATAGCAACTGAACATTTTGAAAGATTAAAGATAGAGCTGATAGCGGATCTATTTGAGGCACAGGGGCAGCGCAAAGAGGGTCGCGTCCTCCCCATCTTAATCACAGGACGTTCAACACTCCGGTCATAACTCCGAGACAGCCGGAGACAGGGGGACAGGGGGCGGCGCAGAGAGGGTCGCAACCTCCCCGTCATCATCGCGGGACGTCCAGCACTCCGGTCACCACTACGAGACAGCCGGAGACAGGGAGACAGGAGGGCACGCAGAGAGGGTCGCATCCTCCCGGTCTTCATCACGGGACGTCCGACACTCCGGTCATTACTCCGGGACAGCAACTCACAGGGAGACAGGGAGACAGGGCAGGCGTTAGACAGCTCGCGTGATTGTAATGGGCGGACATAGCAATAGATACAAGTGGTAAGCATATATGTGAATAGAATAGATATATGAAGTAGGCATATTAAGTGAATAGAATAGAAGTACTTAACCCAGCAATGAAACCACGTTGACAGACCACAAACCACTTTGACAGACCACGGACAGAAGACGGTAAGAAGGTGATCCATGGCCTCGGTGGTGCACGTAGAACAGTCACAATTAGATGCTTTGACGGCACAACAATTGACTTGCCAATGAATATTAGGTTAGAAAATACATTTGCTGGATTTAACGTGACTCTTATTAATTTGTTCATTTGATTAAATTTGTTCCCACCTTCTGGTAGACCACGCCCACTTCCAGTCTTCTATCCGAATACAGATACAGATACAGATAATGACATCTCCGCACACCCCTGTTATATTTAGAGTATTTATGATTTTTTGATGATGATGACGATAATGATGATGATGATGATGATGATGATTGGTTTATTTTTTTATTATTTTTTAAACAAACACATAAACAAACATGACAACACACGATTAGATATTCAAGCATTGTTAACAGTGCACATCAAATTAAATCACTGTTTAAATAAATGTCTTATACAAGATATGCCCCTAATACCTGCTATCTATTCCCCTACACACATATGCTCTTGCTCGCACCCCCCACCCTGGACCCCCCAATGGATAATCCATCCATTCTCATTCGCTCTTAACCAGACACTACCATTATATGCTAGCTTTTATTTTCTCCACCACTTCTAACCACATTGTCAATTTGGATTCATTGAGACCCAAAATTCTTGCTGTAGATATTTCTAGATAAATCACATCGAGATATGTAAGGATCCTAAGGATTCCTTTCGGCAAATGTTTTCCGGTTGAATCCATCGTGATGCTATCAGTTTTTTAGCCACTGTAATACCAGATAAAACCAATCTCTTTAGCTGTGGATGTACTGCATACCCAAAAACATCATTCAGCAGTAATACAGAGGGGTGTACAGGTATATTCAGAGTCAAGAGATTTGATAATAGCTGGGTCACTTCTTTCCAGAATATCTTAACTGGTGGGCAGTCCCAGTACATGTGCATAAATGTCCCCTCGTCCCCATTTGTAAGGAGCATTTGGAGTCTTGTTTAAGACCCATTCTGTTCAGTCTTATAGGAGTCAAGTATGTCCTATGGATATAGTTAAGATTGATTTGTTGATGGTCCGGGTTCCTTGATGCAAGTCGAACATTTGCCCAGGCTTCTTGCCACTCAAAATCTATTTCCAGGTCTGGTATATCCCTCCTCCAAATAGAGTCTAGGTGGAGGGTTTCATACGAGGCCGTTAGTAATTGATGATAAAAATCTGATACAAAACCTCTCGATGTCTCTCTTTCATAGAAAAAATTGTGGTATCTGTGGTGTGCAATTGGTATCCTTAATGGAACACTGTGTGACTTCAAACATAACTGTGAGGATTGGTTTATTCCCCGCCACAGGCTTCTTAAGGTACTGTGATGATTGGTCCGTTCCCCGCCACACGCTCCGCTCCTTTAAGGTACTGTGTTGATTGATGCATTCCCCGCCACACGCTCCGCTCCTTTAAGGTGCTGTGTTGATTGGTGCATTCCCCGCCACACGCTTTTGGAGCAAGTATCAATTCCAGCGCGCACCTGTCATAGTTTTTGATTAGCGCCCCAGAGGCTTTTTATACTGGGACTTCCCTTCAATCGATGTCGGGTCGTTTTGGAATACAACTGCTTTTGCCTGCTTTTTCCCCGTTGCTGTGCCTCGTCTTCTTTCCCTCCAGGACTTTCTGTGGAGATCCGCTGATGAGAACCTTGTTCCCCGTTTGGAGCTGCGCCTCGTTTACCCGCTTTACGCGTTTGCGCTTGGGTGAGTTGGAACCAAACCCCTCTGGATTATTCTGTCTGTGTGTGTGACGAACACCGAAGATTAACATTTTTGCTTGCACTGGACTCAGTTCAAGTGTGTGTTTTGAAGAGACACTGAAGATATCATTTCTGTTAGCACTAAACTCAGCTAACTTGTGTGTTGTGGAGAACACTGAAGGTTGTTACTGTTCATTGGTTCTGGACACAGCTAAGGGAGGAGGGAACCACACTGCCTCTGTGTTTCGTTGGACTGTTATTGATATCTCTCTCTCCGTTTTCCACCTCGAGTTAAAGCTGGGAGTATCTGCAGAGCCGCTACAACGTCAAATACCGATTCCCCACTGCTATCACCAGGAGGATCTGCAGAGCCGCAGAGAACTCTGCCGATGGCAGTCTCCCTTGTTGTTTCATAATTGTTGCTTTACCCCTCTTGTGACTCTGTAAATAAATACGCCCTAGTATTTGGCTAACTCTGAACTTCCTGTCTGTGCCGTGCGATTGAGGTCGGTTCAAACCCTAACAATAACAATAATTGTGCGTAAAAAAGATATGTGGAACCGGTGAGATTAAATTTTTTTTCTATTTCATCATAGCTACAAATACCCTGTTTGTTGAAAACATCTCCTAATGTATGTATGTCTTGTTTTTCCCATCTAGGGAATCATATGGGTTGTTTTCTAATCAGGAGTGCATTGTTATTGAATAAGGGAGTATGATTATTCCATTTATGTGGGTTCGAATATTTTTTTTGTGTTTCACGCCATATCCGGATCGCATGTGTAATTATGGGGCCAAATTTCAGTTTGCATTGCTTAATTGATATTTTGGTGTATACTATGTCCTGCAGTCTCAGTGGTGCTACTATATTTACTTCTAAATTTCTCCAGGATACTGATGCTTGGGGTTCAAACCAGGTTGTCAGTGGTCTTAAAGTGTACGCCTTAAAATAGTGGAATTTTTTTGGAATTGCCATCCCTCTGTCGGCTTTGTTTCTCTGTGCGGTGGATCTTTTTATATGTGGTGGTTTGTTATTCCAAATAAATTTATATGCGGAAGAGTGTAATTTTTTCCAATAACCATCTGGAGGGGGTAACGGAAGCATTGAGCTGATGAAGTTGATTCTAGGTAAGACATCCATCTTAACTATTGAAACCTGTGCCTGTACTGAGTTTTTAAGTTTTGACCACCTGTCAAGGTCGTATTTGATTTTATTTTGGATTTCTATGTAATTGTGTTTCACCGTTTGGCTTATGGTAGGGAATACTTCAACTCCCAAGCATCTAAAGTGTTTAACCATTGGTATTTCTTCTGGAAGACTTGTATTCTTTGCAGGGGCGTTCAGTGGAAGGAAAGCCGACTTTGGCCAGTTTATTTTAAATCCCGATAGGTCGCCAAAGTCATTAATCAACTTGAGAAGATGAGGCATTGCGGTGTTAGGGTTTTGCATGAACAGTATTACGTCGTCCGCATATAGAAAAATTTTGTGTTGTGTGCCCTTGATTACGATTGGTTCTATGAGTTGGGATTGTCTTATATATTGTGCTAAAGGTTCTAGTGATAAATCGAATAGTCCGGGACTAAGAGGGCAACCCTGTCTAGAAGAGCGTGATACCGGAAATATTCCGGAGGTGATTATACCTGTTGTAATCATGGCCGGTGGGTCTTTGTATAATACTTTAATCATATCAATGAATCCTTTTCCTAACCCCATCCTTTCTAATACTGCCCATAGATACGACCATTCCAGCCTATCAAAAGCTTTCATTGCATCCAGGGACAGCATCGCCTTGGGTGTGGTGTCGTCCTTGCTGGCATCTAGTACGTATAGTAATCGTCTTATGTTGTCAGTGATCAAACGGTTTCTTATGAAGCCAGTTTGATCCGGATGAACTAAAGACGTCATATGCTTTTGAAGTCTGATGGCTAATACCTTAGAGAACAGTTTGATATCGGTTCCGAGGAGGCTTACGGGTCTATAACTACCGCACTCGGTGGGGTCTTTGTCTTTTTTAAGGAGGACTGTTATGAGTGCAATATTGTCGTTCTCCTCCTTGACTGAGTATAAAATCATATTAAGTAATAGGGGTCCAATTATGTCCCAACATGAGAGGTACATTTCTGGTGGGATACCGTCTCTTCCAGGAGCCCTACCACTTTGCATTTCGGATATGGCCTTCCTGAGTTCCTCTAGTGTGATTGGTGTTTCTAACTGTTTAGCATCATCCTCTGAAAGTTTGGGGAGGTTAATTTGATTAAGATATGTGTCCATTTTGTTTTGATCGAAGGTCGTTTCTGATTTATACAAGTTGGAGTAGAATTCTTTGAATGTTGCGTTTATTTCTTTGGTGTCTGTTACAAGTCCTTGTTGTGCTTTAATGGAGGTTATATCTGCAAATTTTGCGTTAACTCTCAATCGCGTAGCTAGTAGGTGACTTGGTTTGGAACCTTGAGAGTAATGCTGTTGTCTTGTGCTACGTATTTGTACTTCAGATTGTTGTCTGTAAATGGCGTTAATCTCTATTTTTAGTAAATTAACTTGAGATTCCAGTCAGCCGAGTCGTTATATTGTAAAGAAGTAAATAATGTAGAGTAGAGCGTTTCTAATTCCGCCAGTTTTGAGCATCGATTCTTGCGTATTTTGGATGAAAAGCTATCCGTGAAATCCTTGATCATTCCCTTTACCGACATCCATAATATTATAGGGTCCGGCACCGAGTTCACATTCTCTGGTAGGAATACTGAAAGAGCTTCTTTGAGTTGTGTAATGAATTCCTTGTTATTCAGCAGTGTTGTGTTAAAGCGCCATCTTGGGGCTTGGGATGATAGTACACCAAATGATCCTTTTAGGAGTAAATAACAGTGATCTGATAATGCATTGGGTACCATCTCCACTTCATAGTTATCAAATAGTCTCGGTGTTGCGAAAACATAATCTATTCTGGAGAGTGTTTTATGTCTTGCTGATCGACAAGAGTACTTCCGGGTCGTGGGGTTGAGTGATCGCCATAGATCATTTACACCTGTATTCTTTGCCCAATCCTTTAACGCATTAGATGACTTTTTTTGTTCGTTGGAAAAGTTGGGATAAGATTTATCCAACCCACGGTCCCAAATGGCATTAAAATCCTCACCAATTATAAATGAGTATTCTGGAAGGTTTAACATTTCCCTAGTGAGTGCAGTGTAGAAATTAGTTTCGTATAGATTTGGGGCATATACCGCTACCAATGCTATTTTCCTATTCTTGTGTATAATCTTAGCTATGGTTATCCGACCATCTGCATCAGACCATACTCCCTTCAATTCAATATTCAATTTCCGTTTCACGACTATAGCTACTCCACGGGTTCTCGTTCCAAAGGAAGAGTGACTAATGTTATGGTATGTGTTGTCCTCTAACGTAGCTTTGTCTCCCACTAAAATGTGCGTTTTGCTTAAGAGAGCCACATCAACCTGTCTGTTTTTCATTTCAGTTTTTTCATTTTCAATGTGAGCACGCTTTTGCGTTTATGTTGATTATTTATTCCCCCAGTGTTCCAGATCATTATATTCAAACTAGCCATAATCTATACATATTGATTTGTATTTGTTGGTAATATTTCTGGAGTGCGAATTCACAATGGATTTACATCCCACCGTTGAGGTCCCGTTGAGAGCCGAGCATAAAAACATACATATATACAAAAAAAAAACTGATCCCCCCTCCCTTACGTCGTACAAGGTACCTATTTGATACCTCCTTCGCGTACAACTTCTTCCTTTCCTGCACCTCCGGTCTGCCCAGAATGAGCAATTTATCCTAAGCTTTCCTATGTATACCATAGAATCTTTTAATTCTAATTTAATAGAATGTCACCTGTGACCAAGCCTCTCTCCCGTTAATGTAATTATAACAGAATGAAAATTATACCTCAATTGGTATACTCATTTAAACCTCTTATTTTTTTTTTTTTTTTTTTATTTAAACCTTCTATTAACATTTATTGGTTAAAACATTTCAGAATAAAGAAATAAAGAATAAGAAATAGTGATGTTTAGAATTAGATATCGAAAACCCATTAATGCAAATCTTATATGTTCCACAGTGAAACAATGCAGTGTGTCCCTGACCCAATAAAACAGAGGAGCAGCTTCCAGTTCTACACGATGAACCTTCTGCCCAAGAGAGTCACACATGCCGTGCAAGCTGGCTGGCCTGAGCCTCTCTGTAGCTGCTGGCCTGAGCCTCTCTGTAGCTGCTGGCCTGAGCCTCTCTGTAGCTGGCCTGAGCCTCTCTGTAGCTGCTGGCCTGAGCCTCTCTGTAGCTGCTGGCCTGAGCCTCTCTGTAGCTGCTGGCCTGAGCCTCTCTGTAGCTGGCTGGCCTGAGCCTCTCTGTAGCTGCTGGCCTGAGCCTCTCTGTATCTGGCCTGAGCCTCTCTGTATCTGGGCTGAGCCTCTCTGTATCTGGCCTGAGCCTCTCTGTATCTGGCCTGAGCCTCTCTGTAGCTGGCTGGCCTGAGCCTCTCTGTATCTGGCCTGAGCCTCTCTGTATCTGGCCTGAGCCTCTCTGTATCTGGCTGGCCTGAGCATCTCTGTATCTGGCTGGCCTGAGCCTCTCTGTATCTGGCCTGAGCCTCTCTGTATCTGGCCTGAGCCTCTCTGTATCTGGGCTGAGCCTCTCTGTATCTGGCCTGAGCCTCTCTGTATCTGGCCTGAGCCTCTCTGTATCTGGCCTGAGCCTCTCTGTAGCTGACCTGAGCCTCTCTGTAGCTGCTGTCCTGAGCCTCTCTGTATCTGGCCTGATCCTCTCTGTATCTGGCCTGAGCCTCTCTGTATCTGGCCTGAGCCTCTCTGTATCTGGCCTGAGCCTCTCTGTAGCTGACCTGAGCCTCTCTGTAGCTGCTGTCCTGAGCCTCTCTGTATCTGGCCTGAGCCTCTCTGTATCTGGCCTGAGCCTCTCTGTATCTGGCCTGAGCCTCTCTGTAGCTGACCTGAGCCTCTCTGTAGCTGCTGTCCTGAGCCTCTCTGTATCTGGCCTGAGCCTCTCTGTATCTGGCCTGAGCCTCTCTGTATCTGGCCTGAGCCTCTCTGTAGCTGCTGGCCTGAGCCTCTCTGTATCTGGCCTGAGCCTCTCTGTATCTGGCCTGAGCCTCTCTGTATCTGGCCTGAGCCTCTCTGTATCTGGCCTGAGCCTCTCTGTATCTGGCCTGAGCCTCTCTGTAGCTGGCCTGAGCCTCTCTGTATCTGGCCTGAGCCTCTCTGTATCTGGCCTGAGCCTCTCTGTAGCTGGCCTGAGCCTCTCTGTATCTTCAATGGCATTTTAATCAACATGTTTGTAAATGTTTTACTTGTGCATTTAAGGTCAAATTAGACCAAATTAGATTCAGTACATGAACGTTTCCCCTCATATCAAGTAGGCTATCTGGGGAGAACAAATTAAGAGGGAAGCGTGTGTGTGTGTGTGTGTGTGTGTGTGTGTGTGTGTGTGTGTGTGTGTGTGTGTGTGTGTGTGTGTGTGTGTGTGTGTGTGTGTGTGTGTGTGTGTGTGTGTGTGTGCGTGCGTGCGTGTGTGCGTGCGTGCGTGCGTGCGTGCGTGCGTGCGTGCATGCGTGCGTGCGTGCGTGCGTGCGTGCGTGCGTACGTGCGTGCGTGCATGTGTGTGTGTGTGTCACAATCAGCTCCTCAAATGACTCACTCTTGAGAGAAGCCTCCCAGAGCAGCAGGTCCATCAGGACGCTGTACGTGTGACTCTAGCTCCCCCAACGGTTCAGAGGCGGCATTGTGTCGGTCACAGAAAACCCGTTCTCTTGTGTTCTCCTCCTGTTGGCTCTCTGCTCCTGCTCGTACCCTCCTCCTCCTCCTCCTCCTCCTCCTCCTCCTCCTCCTCCTCCTCCTCCTCCCTTCCTGCAGAGTGACTGTCAAGCAGACATCTGACCTGAGTTACAGGGCTCGGTTCTGGGCCAGTGTTTCCAGTGACCTGCGGATCACAATCATGTAAACGTGGACGGGGCCACAGACACGTTTATGGTGGAAACACTCACTGCCTCCCCGTCCTGGGACTGTTGACTCAGGAGAAGTGATCGGGGCAGTGGGGGGGGGGGGGGGGGGGGGGTGAAGAAGAAGTGATCGGGGCAGTGGGGGGGGGGGGTAAAGAAGAAGTGATCAGGGCGGGGGGTAGAGAAGAATTGATGGGGCAGGTGGGGTAAATAAGAAGTGATCGGGACAGTGGGTAAATAAGAAGTGATCGGGACAGGGGGGGTAAATATGAAGTGATCGGGGCAGGGGGGGTAAATAAGAAGTGATCGGGACAGGGGGGGTAAAGAAGAAGTGATCGGGCAGGGGGGGTAAATAAGAAGTGATCGGGGCAGGGGGGGTAAAGAAGAAGTGATCGGGACAGGGGGGGTAAATATGAAGTGATCGGGGCAGGGGGGGGTAAATAAGAAGTGATCGGGACAGGGGGGGTAAAGAAGAAGTGATCGGGCAGGGGGGGTAAAGAAGAAGTGATCGGGACAGGGGGGGTAAAGAAGAAGTGATCGGGACAGGGGGGGTAAATAAGAAGTGGTCAGGGCAGGGGGGGTAAATAAGAAGTGATCGGGGCAGGGGGGGTAAATAAGAAGTGATCGGGGCAGGGGGGGTAAATAAGAAGTGATCGGGGCAGGTGGGGTAAATAAGAAGTGATCGGGGCAGGGGGGTAAAGAAGAAGTGATCGGGGCAGGGGGGTAAAGAAGAAGTGATCGGGACAGGGGGGGTAAAGAAGAAGTGATCGGGGCAAGGGGGGTAAAGAAGAAGTGTTCGGGGCAGGGAGGGTAAATAAGAAGTGATCGGGGCAGGGGGGGTAAATAAGAAGTGATCGGGGCAGGGGGGGTAAATAAGAAGTGATCGGGGCAGGGGGGGTAAATAAGAAGTCTAAAACTGTTTTATGTTTGTTTGGATGATCTGCTCTTTCTCTTAAAAAGCTTCTTGTCAAGGTTTTACACAAAAGAAAACGTGACAAATTGAAGACAACACTTTCACATCAGAATTGTTGGTAATTCGATCATTTGAGGGGTTTGATTTCTGTAGGCACCGATATTCATTTTGGAAAACAATTACCTCATGTTCATCTCTATATTTCAAACACGCAGATCAAGAATCATAAATTTGACATTTTGACTTTTACTTCTCAAGGTTAGCTAATGATTTAAATGTATGTTCCATGGCGTCATCCCAAGAAATCATTTAACAGGGGTAGAGGACACTTTTCTTTTTCATTTTTAAATCTTTTTTATCTCATCTCATGGTGTGTCTAATTTGGACCACATTTAATTTAGCATACATCAGGGTTCCTTTGAAAGAGATGATTTGATTGGAGGAGGCGGTGTCAGTGTCAGAATAGCGACCCTGGCGTCCACGTCACTGTGAGGTGAACGTGTTTTAGTTGAATCACCAGGTCCAACCGCAGACGTCAGACACAACAGTGGGGCTGGGAGTCTTGCTCACATTCTTCCCATGGGTCTCCAGAATTCCTGTCAGAACGAAGGGCTTTTCCTGCACGGACAACACAGGACTGTCAGGACATACCTCCGGGGGGGATGAAGGGGTTGGGGGGGGGCGGCGGGAGTGGCGGGAGGGAGGGTGACAAAGCCCCCTTTCACAGCCCAATCTGGGAGTACAGGTGAAGGGGAGAGAGGCCAGTCATCTGATCCCTACCTTCCGGTTCTGTGATGGGAAAGTAAAAAAAAAAAAAAAAAAAAAAAAAGTGACAGAAAAGAAAAGAAAGAAAGAAAGAAAGAAAGAAAGAAAGAAAGAAAGAAAGAAAGAAAGAAAGAAAGAAAGAAAGAAAGAAAGAAAGAAAGAAAGAGGGCAGAGGGAAGAGGTGAGATAGAGAGAGGGGGAGGGAGAGAGAGAGAGAAAGGGGGGAGGGGAAATAAGGAAACGGGTGGAGATGGGTGCAAGGAGAAAGGTAGAGAAAAGTGCTGTGAAAGAAGAGTAATAGTGAGGAGAACCAGGAGGACAGGTCCTCTCACACCCAGGAGGACAGGTCCTCTACAACCAGGAGGACAGGTCCTCTACAACCAGGAGGACAGGTCCTCTCACACCCAGGAGGACAGGTCCTCTACACCCAGGAGGACAGGTCCTCTACAACCAGGAGGACAGGTCCTCTACAACCAGGAGGACAGGTCCTCTCACACCGAGGAGGACAGGTCCTCTACACCCAGGAGGACAGGTCCTCTACAACCAGGAGGACAGGTCCTCTACACCCAGGAGGACAGGTCCTCTACACACCCAGGAGGACAGGTCCTCTACAACTAGGAGGACAGGTCCTCTACACCCAGGAGGACAGGTCCTCTACACACCCAGGAGGACAGGTCCTCTACAACTAGGAGGACAGGTCCTCTACACACCCAGGAGGACAGGTCCTCTCACATCCAGGAGGACAGGTCCTCTACACCCAGGAGGACAGGTCCTCTACACCCAGGAGGACAGGTCCTCTACACACCCAGGAGGACAGGTCCTCTCACATCCAGGAGGACAGGTCCTCTACAACTAGGAGGACAGGTCCTCTACACCCAGGAGGACAGGTCCTCTACACACCCAGGAGGACAGGTCCTCTCACATCCAGGAGGACAGGTCCTCTACACACCCAGGAGGACAGGTCCTCTACACACCCAGGAGGACAGGTCCTCTACACCCAGGAGGACAGGTCCTCTACAACCAGGAGGACAGGTCCTCTACACCCAGGAGGACAGGTCCTCTACAACCAGGAGGACAGGTCCTCTACACCCAGGAGGACAGGTCCTCTACACCCAGAAGGACAGGTCCTCTACAACCAGGGCCAGTCCCTCAGCCAGACAGCTCGTGTTCAGATTGCGCACGCGCGCACGTGTGTGTGGGGGCGTGTAGACGCCCTTCAGCGCTGCATAAATCTACCACAGAGCGTGCCCGGTTGCAGTTGCACCTCTCTCTCCTCTCTCCACAGTGTAAATGATATCACCCCGACACAAAGCAAGCGGCAGCTCTATTTGACACGCAACTCACGACCGGACAGCTCCTTGTTTGTTCCAATAAACAATACATTGTGGTAATATGACAAAGAACCTGAGTATTTCTTCGGAATAAGCCTCCTCGCTATGATAAGATGACATACTTAATCATATTTTCCCCTGCCCTTTGCTTAGATTAGATTACATTACATTAGATTACATTAGATCACAATTATTGTCATCATACAGCACAAGTACAGTACAATGAAAATAAGTTAGGCATCCAACCAAGAGTGCAATTGTAACAGGTTACTTTTAGCCTACTTGATATGAGGGTAAAACCTCATGCTTATGTCACTTTTAACCTTTCGGTTAATGATTCTGGGCTGGGTTTGGTGTCTTTTCAGTTATTCCCCCCCTCGACTACTAGAGGATTCGTAGTAGTTCTACCGGAGAGCAAGAGGAAAAAGAAAAGTCCCATAAACGGAGATTCTACAGACTCTCCCGATGGAAAGTTCCAGCGTGGTATCCTTCCCTGTGCCACGGTGATACGTTGTGCAGATGTTGGGGAAAGCTTTCCATCCCCACTGCAAAGAATAACAGCAGCAACGGAAGTGCTCCAGGAGAGGTTCACAGTCTGAAGCTCTGACACACACACACACATACACACACACACACACACACACACACACACACACACACACACACACACACACACACACACACACACACACACACACACACACACACACACACACACACACACACACACACACACACACACACACACACACACACACACACACACACACACACACACACACACACACACACACACACACACACACACACACACACACACACACACACACACACACACACACACACACACACACACACACACACACACACACACACACACACACACACACACACACACACACACACACACACACACACACACACATACACATACACATACAGATACACATACACAAAGCCACACATACACACACACACACACATACACACACATACACATGCACATACACACACACAGTCACATACATACACACACATACACATACACACACACCAACACACACACACCAACACACACACACACACATACAAACACACACACACCGTCTTATATTTACAGACAAGTCACCCACTTACACCCACTCACCCCCTCTTTCTCCCTCTTTAACTCCTCCCCGTCTCCCACCTCCTCCCCCCTCTCTCTTCTTTCTCGCACACATGCTCTCAAGACCCTCTGCGAGTCGTAGATTTCTCACGCACATAAGTTCCCTTCGAAATACTGCCGTTCGGACAATTACGGACACACGTGCGTCCGGTTATACGAGACAAATTCCCGGCTGTGTTCGTATCTGATAAAGTCGCAGAGCAGCGAAAAGAGGAACCGTGGTAAAAAGAAAAGACACATAACAACAGCCATTCATGCATTTTCACTCTGGAGACGTCGCTGCTACTCAGTGGAAGCCGTGAAGTGGATTCTAATGAGGCCTAATGTGAGGAATGCCATAGTGCTCTCAGTGGCTGGAAAGTTGACCGTAAAATTACAGATGGAGTCAATTTTATGATCCTCTTTCACAGTAGTCAGCGGGAAATAGGAGCTTTGCTTTCATGGTCACAAGCAGAGCAACGGTTCCTTTTTTTGGTACCGAGAAGAACATTCCCGAGCACTCGGCGTGTATGGTACCAGTTGAGTTTCAATGTTGCCCCACACACACACACAGA
Source organism: Notolepis coatsorum (assembly GCF_963971535.1). NCBI lineage: Eukaryota > Metazoa > Chordata > Actinopteri > Aulopiformes > Paralepididae > Notolepis > Notolepis coatsorum. The sequence continues at coordinate 30,753,183 of NC_140177.1, read as the reverse complement.
CAAACACATACTGTACACACAAACACACACACAGACAAACACATACACACACACACATACTTGTTTATGTGAACATTACATCGACTCTGCATTCTGTAACTAACCCTAACCGTAACCCTAACACCTAACATAAACTTAACCCTAACATAACCATAACCATAATCTAACCTCCTAACCCTAACCTTAACCTTAACCTAAGCATAACCAAGCATAACCATAATCTAACCTTAACCTTAACCCTAACCCTAACCCTAACCTTAACCATAACCATAACCATAACCATAACCCTAATCTAATCTAATCTAACCTAACCTAACCTAACCTAACCTAACCTAACCTAACCTAACCTAACATTAACCCTAACCTAACCATAACCAAACTCTAACTCTAACCGTAACCTAACCATAAGCATAACATAGCCATAACCCTAACCCTAGCCTAACCTAACCCTAACCCTAACCCTAACCCTAACCCAACCCTAGCAAACCTAATCATCACACTACAATAGCTCATCAAACAAAACAGGATGTCAAAAACGTCTTAATTTGGTAGCATGTCCCGAGTCTTAATGAGGTACTGACACACACACACACACACACACACACACACACACACACACACACACACACACACACACACACACACACACACACACACACACACACACACACACACACACACACACACACACACACACACACACACACACACACACACACACACACACACACACACACACACACCTTATACAGTTGTTACTCTTTTAGACTACAATAACAGGGAATTGTAGGGTGTAGAATTTCACAAGGCATTTAGGTTTGGAGCAGACCTTCCCTCTGCCATGTTGATTATCTTCCTCTGTTGGTTTATCCTGCTCAGCTGGAATATCATGTCACTTAAGAACAATACTAGACATGAGGAAAGAAGCAATATCATGTCACTTAAGAACAATACTAGACATGAGGAAAGAAGGAATGTCATGTCACTTAAGAACAACACTAGACATGAGGAAAGAAGCAATACCATGTCACTTAAGAACAACACTAGACATGAGGAAAGAAGCAATATCATGTCACTTAAGAACAATACTAGACATGAGGAAAGAAGTAATATCATGTCACTTAAGAACAATACTAGACATAGGTGGTGTAGTGGGCAAGGCGCTCGCCACCAATGCAGGAGACGCTGGGTTCGAGCCCAGCTCTCCGCATTGCTATCAGCTTGGCTGGTCCTTCATACTAACACAATTGGCAGTGTTAGGGGTGGGAAAGCTGATGGGTGGGGATCGGACGTTGTGGACAGCAACTCCTACAGGTCGGTTGGTGCGCCTGCGCAGCAGAATCAGGAAGCGACGTGGGGGCGGCGTGTCCCTCCCACGCAGACCCCCGCCACTGAGAGATCGCGCTGTGCAGGTGAAAAGATGCGACTAGAATATTCAGGCTGCTACATTTCCCCCCACTTTAAACTTGCCAAGTCCTCTGCAAGTTACTCAATGAAACCAGTTTAACTCTTCCAGAGCTTTCTTGTATTTAGGAAATCCCTGAACATGATATTGCATTGGTTTGTGATAGATTATTAGTTACTGGGTATTTCAAAGTACCTCATATTTGGTGCCATTTTAAAGCTAACAACTAGGGCTTTCCAATGATATAAAATAAGTGTATGATTATCATCATAATTTTTATTATTATGGTTCATATGTAGTTGCACTTGAACTTGTTGAAATTAAACTTGGAAGATAAAAATGTATTAAATTACACTTTCCTTGCTTAAATCAGATTTATGTATATTGAATGGAATGTAGACAATCTTGTTGGTAATATAGAACAGCTGACAGATTAGAAATAGCATCTATTGTTCAAAAGTTATTAATTAATTAATGAAACTAGATTTGATCAAAAAAATTATATATTTTTTTTATTTACATATTGTGATGATAATTATAAAACGTTCATGTGTGTGTTAAAATTTTTCTTCAAACTTACCCCATTATCTTCATAGAGCCTTGTCTTCCTTCTAGAACCTCGCCCTTCTTGAACGTTTTGTCCTGGGTAGGGGAATGACGGCGCTGTTCCTGGATCTCAGCCGGACATGAAAACGGTCCTTAGACCCACAGTTTCACACATTGTTCCATTAGTTTCACACACTGTTCCACAACCATCCTCTTCAGCACGTCGTCCTGGCGGTCCTGAGCGGGTAGCCGACCTCTGGTGCTCCTCTGGGGCCGGGTTCGTTCAACCCCCCCTGCGTCTGCTTCTGTTAGTAGGCCCTCTGCCAGCACGTAGTCCTGGCGATACCGAATGGGTAGCCGACCTCTGGTGCTCCTCTGGGGCCGGGTTCGTTCAACCCCCCCTGCGTCTGCTTCTGTTAGTAGGCCCTCTGCCAGCACGTAGTCCTGGCGATACCGAGCGGGTAGCCGACCTCTGGTGCTTCTCTGGGGCCGGGTTCGTTCAACCTCCACTGCGTCTGCTTCTGGGTCAGATTCGTCTGTCTCAGTTGGTAGACCTCTGGCCACGGCTTCGCCCGCCGTCTCCGCCGTCTTCTCCATCCTCGTTTGAGGGGACTGACTTTATCTCTCCTGACGACCTCCCGACGTCCCCATGGCCACCCTCTGGGCCCGGCTTGACCCCTGACGGCGAGCGTCTGCGCCGGTATCCCTGGTCGGGCTCTTCCTCTTCAGGCTCTCTCCTGTCCGGCCCTCTCCGTTCGGGCTCTCTCTGTTCAGACCCCCTCCGGTCGGCCTTTCTCGTTTCAGACCCCCTCCGGTCCGGCTCTCTCTCCTGCTCTCTCGGGTCAGGCTCTTTCTTCCCAGGCTCTCTCCTGCGGGGCCCTCTCCGTTCGGGTTCTCTCTGTTCAGGCCCCCTCTGGTCGGCCTTTCTCGTTTCAGACCCCCTCCGGTCCGGCTCTCTCTAGTCAGCCTCTCCCCTGTTGGGCTCTCTCCAGCTGGGCTCTCTCCTGTTGGGCTCTCTCCCCTCAGGGCCCCTCTGGTCGGCCCTTCCTTCTTCAGACCCCCTCCTGCCGGGCTCTCTCTGGTCAGGCTCTTTCTCTTCAGGCTCTCTCCTGTCAGGCCCTGTCTTCCCCCGTTGCCGATCAAACGGGGTCTTAGGGGGCTGGATCCCTCGGACCGCTATCCTGGTTTCAGCTGGGGCCCTTCCACCTGAAGTCGCCGCCTCTCCACCCCGTCGTACCCGTGGTTCCTCTTCTGGACCCCCATCCGTCCTGGGCCGACTGGCGAGTATGGGATGAGAGCCGTGACCGGTTCCGACCTCCTGGTCATGCCTAACGGGGCGTCCGCCTCCCGGCTGACCCCGTCGGGTTGGTGGTGGACTACCACGACGTGGCTAAGGGCGACACTCTTCGGGCGGGGCGCATCCCCTTCATCCCGCACATTCATCCCCAGAAGTCCCTGGACCGCGTCTCTCGCGAGTCCTCGGAGGGGGTCATCCTTGACGATGAAGATACACTTGTCTGTGAACGTCATCTCCAGACTCTTCACCTCTGCGTACAGGCACCCCACCACAGGGATCTCCAAACCGTTGGTGGCTGTGAGGGTGATCCAGTCGGCGGAGGTCAGCCGCCGCTTTGGGAAATTCTGCTTGAAATGGCTCTCGGACACCGTCGTTACCTCGGCTCCGGTGTCGACCAGGCAACGGGTATCCACGCCGTCTATGCGTACATCCAGGGTAAAGCACACCCCGTGTACCTTCTGCTCCTCTGAGCTCTCGGCGGCTGGGTCGACGGTGTTCGTTGCAACGGCGTCGATCACCCTTTGTGGCCCAGGTCGGAGCGCCGACGGGCCCGGTGCTTCAGTGGCGGGGGCAGGGCCGGGGCGGGCCTATTGACGGGGCCGGGGCAATCTCTGGCGATATGACCCGGCTGTTCGCAGGTATAGCATATCAACCTCCCGACCTAATCTCGCCTGGGCATACCCCGCGAGGTTGCGGGCCCGTCTCGCCTAGGTCGCCGCCCAGCGGCGCCTCTCGGGGGCGCATCTCGCTCATATGCAAACTCCCGTATGCTCTCCCCATCAGCTTGTCGGCAGTCGAGGAACTCTCCCAGGCAAACACTGACTGGGGTCTTGTCCCCGTACGTCTCCTGTAATACGCGAAACAGGGCCTCCGGCCCCGGGGCGGTTCCTCCCAGGACGAAGCGCACTGTCCGCCTTGCCTCGCCCTTTAAGTGCTGCTGTATGCACTCCGCCTGTTCCTCACCCGGCACTCTGCTGGTCCGGAGATGGGCCTTCATCTCCCGGATCCAGTCCTCCACCGGCGACTCTCCTCTCTCTCTTCCTCCTCCAAACTCGCTGCATTTCCGGTCCCGCTGGACATACACAGTCTGTGAGGGGGGCGAGCCGGATTCACGGCCCTCCTGGCTGAGGGCGGCTTGTGTCTGTTCTAGGGCCAGCGCCTGGCGGTCTAGGAGACCTGCTTGTCGATGAGCTATGTCCTCCAGGGCCCTCACTTGGGCAGTCAGCTCCTCCATGGCCTCCGTGCCCTCCTTCTTTACTTCGGTGGCGGCCTCTGAGCTGTCTCTTTGCTCCCGCAGAGCCTCCTGTGCGTACCGCTTCTCTTGGAGCGCCTGCTCGGTCAACTCCTTCACTGTGTCGGCCTGCTGCTTTAGGAGTGCCGCCTGCATCCGACACTTCTCCTGCAGCTCCTCGAACCTCGCCGCCATCTCCTGTGCGGCGCGGGTCCCTTCGTCGGACGTCATGATCTCTCTACTGGTCTGTCAAGGAAGTGGAGTAGGATGTTGATCCTGTTCATGACGCCAAATGTAGAAGGGTGGATTATCCCTGCTTGTGGAAGTAGTAGTACACAGACACTGGGTAGTAGGATACTATAGTATTGGACCTATAAGTACCCCCGTCTTTGGCCCGGAACGTCGTTCTGGAGGGCTTGCAGCTGGAGTGGATGGGGCCCAGGATTTACTAACCTGGGGACTGGTACTCTGGTCTCCCTCGCCTTCCAAGGCGGTCAGCAGTAGCTCCCCACACACCCTCACTCCCTCAGTACCTCCGACAGCCCTCCCACACCCAGTGACTGTCAGTTCAATAGTATTATTGGGCTTCCCTTTAAGCAGTACCCTTCCTTGACCACCTGTATAGACCCTTCAAATGCTATTCTGTAAATGGGGTTTAAGGGTTAAATAATTATGCAGTCACAATATTTACCCAGAGAATAAAGTAGCAAATGGAACTCAAAGAAACAGACACACACAATGATCCCGATTAGATCTACTTTTAGTGAAGCCTGGGCAGGTTATACATTACAACGTTAATTCTTAATATATGGCACCGGGTGCTCTTGTTATCAATGTAGGGGAAGCTCTTCCCACCATAGGCACCGAGTGCTCAATACATTAAACCACCCCGCTTGTACTGGGGGAACCCAGGCATAGAACGTAGACACATTGGGAATTCCAGAATCAATTCGGTTACACTGTTAACGCAACGTGGCTGGCTATACCACCGGTCTCTTCAGTGCGTCGCGCCCGGTAGTCTACTCAAGTCAGACGGAGCCGTTAGCAGCATACTACTATACCGCACACAGTAACTACTATAACCCGATAACATTAGACGTTAGTCTCGTTAGCTCTAGACGTTAGTCCTTGGGTTCGGTTTCTCTTACTCACACACTATCGCTGATACTTCTAGGATAACCCGTCACTAGCAAGTATGTCTCATCACCCGCCGCTCGCTCCGACGGGGCTCTCCAACTTCACTTCTTCAACAGGGCTATTCCAAAGCACACACCCGTTGTAGCTGCGACCTTTCACGGCCAAGTCCAATGCCGAAGAGAGCTTCCTGTTCCGCACGCCTCCAGGTAATTCCCTCTTCCTCGTTGCTTGCTTCTCTCCACTGCTCCACCTGCCACCACTGCCACTCCGCCCCCTGCTGGCAACCTCCACTGGTCCCACGCAAGGACCGCTCCAGAAAGGGAAAAAGGGCTCAATGTTATTGCTAGTAATCCATACTGCATCTGGAGAAGAGCACCTCACCTCATCGTTAGACTTGGCGAGCTATCCAAAGGAACACTGTTAGTCTATCCAAAGGAACACTGTAAATCACACGTTATACACACACAGGGAAAGTAACAGTTAGTTAGCACTACTGAATACTTTGTAGAATATTCAGGCTGCTACATATTGATCCAGCGTGTGTACAGTATAACACATATTCGCCGTGGCACCAAGGTTCCAGAATTAACTCTGGTAGACCCCGGTTACATCAGTGAGAAGTAAAATGTGGAGTCAGAAATCCGTTCTCCCATTCACTTTCATTGAGTCCACTCCAAAAGGGTGATTTACCATCTGAGCGCCGGCGGTGCCTGGATATCCAACGGTAGGCTCGCTTGATGCAATATGATTTCAGATCGCTAATAAAAAACGATATACCTCGGGCGTGGCATCCAAAGTGTTAAAGGTGCGGCTTGAACACCACAGATATCACAAATTCTTTTATGAAAAGGAGACATCGAGAGGCTTTGTATCTGAGTTTTATCGTCACTTACTTACGTCCTCATATGAGGTCCTTCCTCTAGACTTAGTCTGGAGGAAGGATATACCAAACTTGGAAGTAGATTTTGATTGGGATGAAGTTTGGGCAAACGTACGGCTTTCATCACGCAACCCGGATCATCAACAGATTAATCTTAATTTTATTCATAGGACTTACTTAACTCCTAGACGTTTGTTCCTAATGGGGCTTAAACAAGACTCTCGATGCTCCTTATGTTTAAACGGTGATATTGGTACATTTATGCATATGTTTTGGGAATGCCCTCCGGTTAAGACATTCTGGGAAGAAGTAACCACGCAATTATCAGAATTTTTATCTCTGACCTGTCTAGTAGTGTCTGCAACACTACTAGACATCTAAGAAGGGAGATCCCCTCTTGAATGGCCCTTCTAAGGTTTCTCTCCTCCACACTGCCTGTGGAGCATTTTTTCCCTATTGTTAGGTTTTAGTGAGTTTTTCCTTACCTTAGCGTGGGGTATGTCTGGGAGTGCTTGCATTCTTTCATTTATTTGCATTTATTTTAAATTTGTTGGACCTTATGGTGGTCTTGTTCTGTTCTTGACTTATTGTTATGTTTCTTCTTGACTTGTTTAAAGAAGACATGTACGGCCGATGGGGACATTAACGATAGGTTATGTATATAACCTAGGTATATGAGTATTGGCTGAGCTTCCCGCTCAAGCCTATTGAGATACCCCTTATCTCCTGTACCTACTGTACTCCACCACGAACACAACTTATACACCCACACCTGACCGGGTCGCGCCTCTATGGAGGCGTAGCCTATAAGACCATGGTCCTGGTCACCAAACACCCTTCCTCGCCAAAATCCTGTTCCAGTAAAAGATCCCTCAAAAGGGAACTCAGGGCCGCTTAGAGCGGGACGCTCAGCCAATACTCATATAACTAGGTTATATACATAACCTATCGTTATATTTCGTATGGCTTATCGCGTCCCGCTCAAGCCTATTGAGATATGGGTTAGAGCGGACGCGAGACCCGACAGATGTACCCCCTGAGGACCCGTAAGCCCACATCAAGGGGTGCAGGGAGCCCTGTCACCCCATCCTTCCTAACGAAGGGGGGGCGCAGTCAACTCCACCTGAGTGCGAACAAGAGGGAACCAGAACCCCTTGAACACACAGCACAGGCGGAACCACGTGTGACCTAACACACTGTGGCCCATACCCACACACTCCTGCTACCCTACCAAAGGACGGGAAGCAGGAAAGGCCACAGACCCCAGAACCGCCTGGGAGACAGAACCCCCATGTCCATGAGGTAAAACCTTACAAAGGGGCCCGGGGAGGACCATGATCCTCCACCGAAGCCCCACCCAGGAGAGCGGCAGAGGCAGCCACCCCACGAGTGGAGTGCGCCCTGACGCCCCCAGGGGAATCCTGCCCAGCCAACGTGTAGCAGAGGGCAATGCCCTCGCACAACCAATGGGACAGGTGTTGTTCGATAGTGCCTTACCGGCATGAGACCCACAGTGACAGACAAAAAGCTGAACGGAGACCCCGAGGTCCTGAGTACGGAGGTAATTCCCAAATCACGGATCGGACATGACAGGTGAAGGCCCGCATCTAACTCACTACCGTGAGGAGGCGGATGAAACGCCTGAACCACAATATCCCTGGAGCGGAAGAACTCCGAATATTTACAGGCACAAAGGCAGGATTAGGCCGCAGAGTGGCACCGCAATCGGACGAAAAACAGGCACTCTGGACGTACCGAGAGAGCACAAAGCACACCCACGCGTCAGCGGAGGTGACGGCCAGCAAGAACGCGGTCTTGAACAACAGCTGTTCCAACGGCGCCTGCTCGAGCGGCTCAAACGGGGCCAAGGACAACCGACCGAGGACCAATTGAAGATCCCAAGTCGGAGCCAAGGAGCGTTGCACCGGCTTAACGCGTCGAGCGCCAAGCAGGAAACGCTTCACAAGAGGGTGGCTGAACAAGACATCCCCTCAAATCCCTCATGATAGGAGGATATAGCTGCTGCATATACCCTCACCGTCGAAGCCGACAGTCTATCAAGGAGAGACTGGAGGTAACTAAGGACAGCATCCAGGGGGCAGGAGACTGGGTCCCGGCCCCCCGCCTTACACCACACTTGGAACATACGTCATCTGCCCGCGTAAGCGCGACAGTGGAGGGAGCATGCGCATTCCGGGTGGTAACACCATCAGGATCAAGAACCTGCGCCCCTCAACGTACCCGTCCCAACAACTGACCTAACAGATGTATGGGGAAGAATCCCAGGCGGCACGGCATCGGTCCCAGACCTGCCTGGCTATGTCCAGACGTAATCCCCACCCGTCAGGATGAGGACCGCCCCACGACAGTACACCTGTACCCACATTCTCCCTGCCGGGGTTGTGGGGAGCCCTCAGGCCGCGCAGATGGAGGACGCCCATAGCCAGCCGCCCATAGCCTGGTGCAGACAGGGGGAGCGTACTCTTCCCTGTCTGTCTATACACGACAATGAAGTCGTATCGTCCGTCCTGATCAACACCGTTTGAGAACCAGAAGGAACCGCTTTCAACACCAACACATTGAACGTAGCGCAGACCGGGCAGCATGGTTTGCCAGTTGCCCCCTACTGCGTTGGCCCGACGCGTCACCAGTGAGGGAGGCGTTGGTGAAAAACGTGACGTGAGACAGCGCCGTAACCGTCCTAGGACGGAACCTCCCGAGCGTGTTGACAACACGCTCTGAGAGGGATGCCCATAGCCCTGACTGGGAAGAGGAGTACTCTACTTCCAGTCTACAGCAACCCCAGGCTGGTAGGGACCTGCCTGGTACGAGACCTGACGATCCACCTTGACCGCGAAGGACCAGAACGTCGTCAGGGCAGAATACACTCCGTAACCCCTGACGATGCAGAGGCCCCCGTGCGGCCTCCACGCACTTGGTGAAGATGCGGGGAGCCAGAGAAAACCGAACGGCAGCCTCTGGTACTCATACGCTAACCCTGCAAAGGAAGCGTAGGTAAGCCCTAGGATGGAAGATCGGAGATGCGCATACGCATCCTACAGGTCTATGGAGGAGAACCAGACCCCCACCTGACAGTGTTCAACAGGTAGGAGACGATCCAAAAAATGCTGAACCTTCCCATGGGACAGGTCCAGCTTGGGTCTGACACCCCCCCCTCCCGATTTCTCAGGCACCAGAGAACACCGGGAGGAGAACGCCACGACGATGGCTTGCTTCGTCCACAGAGATTGGATCTCGTTGACCAGAGCTGTCACTGCTGGAGACCCTGACAATAGGGTTTGTACCAAACCCGAAAACGGGTGGGGTTGTGTAAACACAAGTCCCCGCCTCAGCGTTCTCTCCATCCACCTCGACATATGGTACTGCCGTAGTCATATGTGATGACACTCCCAACGCACCCGCCGCCCTGTGGCACAGGTCCGCCAGGAACTGTAGATAGTTGGCCCGGTCCCACCCGCTGTGCGTAGCCAACCCTGGAACCGTGCGAGCAGAGCGTTCCGTGTCGGGACATCTGACCCTGACACCACCCATGAGGCAATCGCACCCAAGGGGGGACCCCGACAGAAAGGGCCGGTTTGATACGGGGGGCTTTCGAGGGCCTCGTCATCGCTGCTGACGAGGCCGTGCTCTCTCTTCTTCTGGCTGCGCGGTGTGAGGCGGTGTGGGGCCTAGGACAATACCGCCCGCGCTCCAGCAGAAGACCAAAATCCCCTGCGGAGAGGGGAACCCTGAGCGGTTATATCTTGCGGCTGGGTCAAAGCTAATAACGTCAACAACCTCGCGCGATGTGTCGATGTCGGCTGGCCCTCAAGGCCCCGCCACCAGACACAATTTTTTTAATAGAAAAAACAGCAATTCGAACACAGTTCTAATCGCTGCCAATTCCATACCGTGGCGGTACAGGCTTTAGCAGCCCACCAGCCACTCGCCAGGCCGACCCACCCATGGAGTCGGCCGGGCGGGGCACTGTTTCAATATGTCAAAAGCAAAGGACTGATGTTAACACGGAGCACCATTGGTGGTTGCAAACAGCAACCTCCACTGTGGTGTGCACCATGAAAGGGTTAAATGAATAAAAGAACTAAACCACAAAATACTGTAGAATGAGCAAACCCATATACACACGTTAAGGGGAGGCGGACCAGAGCGAACTAGTCCCGCCTTCATTCAAAATATTCACAACAGCACATCAGCCCTAGCTTAGCCCATTTACCAAAAAAGGTAAACAAAGCCCCCCCCCCGCATACTCCCCCAATAGACACCGATTGACCGTCAGCATGAATGGTTGAGAGGAGAGAAAGCTGTAGCATAGACAGACCTTCTCATAGCAGAGTGACAGAACAAAACAGTAGCCCACTACACTACTACAGCCTAGCGTGAGGCGATGTGGAACCCAGATCAACAACCGCCTGCGCACAACACGCAACATGTTTACAATGTCGGCTGGACCCATAGCCCCACTACCCGACGTCAATGTGGATAGGAACTAGCCAGCTGAGCCCTAACCCGCCGTTAAGTCCCATCCTGCAGTAGTATAGCTCTACTGCTACACCGCCGAGCTCACGCATCGGCTCCCAGATGGGGACACCGTTCAACAGACCCCGCCGGAACACAAAGGTAACGTACCTGGCTAGGCTACCTAGCCACGGCCTACCCTGTTGTCAACCCATTTACCCGTAAAAAGGTAAATAGGACTCAGCAAAACCCCCACATCAGCTACCGACTGACCTTCATTGATGAACCGGGCAAGAGGAGGGAGAAGTGACAACATCTCACGGCGGAGACATTAGAACAGCGTAGCAGTAGAGTTCAGCATGTAGCATTAGTATTAGCATGTAGCTAGCATTAGTTGTTTAACAGCACGCTTGCAGGACCGTTTGGAACCCGTTCACCGCAGTGAACGTTCACCAAACCATCCCCCCCTGGCGCCGACACATAACATGGTTGTGTAACAACAACCCAGCATTACTAACACTAATACTTGTGCCTAATGACACAGGGCTCACCGTTGTACAACCCGGCTCGATAGCCAACCTTGTACGCTGCACCTTGATCTGGCTGCCGACAGATGAGGAACATCAACATAGGCCCGTCGTGTCGCTGAAACATGCCTCGAAGATGCCAGGGGCACGCAACCTCCGGTAAGCTTTCAACATTACGCAATTCCTCCAATCTTTTTCATACTACTAGTTACATAAGGTGCATTGCATCCAATATGATGGAACGAAAATAGAGGAAGGGTGTTTGGTGACCAGGACCATGGTCTTATAGGCTACGCCTCCATAGAGGCGGGACCCGTCAGATGTGGGTGTATAAGTTGTGTTTGTGGTGGAGTACAGTAGGTACAGGAGATAAGGGGTATCTCAATAGGCTTGAGCGGGACGCGATAAGCCATACGAAATATAGCGTGTGTTGTCGGGCCTTACAAATAAATTTGATTTGATTTGATTTGATTAGATATCTACCGCAAGAATTTTAGGTGTTAGTGAAGCCAGCATAGCAATCTGGTTTAGAGGTGGTGGAGAGGATAAAGGTTAGCATATGAATTTGTAATTCCTGGTGTTAAACGGAATAATGGATGGATTGTCCAAGGAGGGGTCCTGAGGGGGGGGGGGGGGAGAAGAGCGAGCAAGAGCATAGGTATTGTATTGCATTTATTATGGGTAAATCTTTTAATTTACATTTATTTTGATTTAAGTACTGGACTGTCATTATTGTCATTATTGTGTCAATCATAGACCTGTGATTTATTGTGGATTTCCATTGTTTATGTATTGTGTGTCTGGTTTTATATAAAAAAAAGGGGGAAAAATTAAAAACATTTGTTAAAAAATAAAAATAACAATACTAGACACGAGGAAAGAAGTAATATAATGTCACTTACAGTAAGAACAATACTAGACATGAGGAAAGAAGCAATATCATGTCACTTAATAACAATACTAGACATGAGGAAAGAAGCAATATCATGTCACTTAAGAACAATACTAGACATGAGGAAAGAAGTAATATAATGTCACTTACAGTAAGAACAATACTAGACATGAGGAAAGAAGTAATATAATGTCACTTACAGTAAGAATAATACTAGACATGAGGAAAGAAGCAATATCATGTCACTTAAAGGATAACTCCACTATTTTGGGAAATTAGCTAATTTAACATCTTCCCTGGAGTTAGACAAGAAGATGCATACCTTTTTTGTCTCTGTGCGTGCATTTTAGCTTTGGGAATAGATGCTCCGTTAGCATAGCTTAGCTTCATCACTGGAAGTGAGGCAGGACAGTAGCCTTACAGTGCCTTACAGTGTATTGCAAGGTCTGACATTGACCAAACTTGATATGCATGACCTTGGTGGGCTCTAGGTCAACTCCTGAAAAGGGGGTCAATGTCAGACTTTGCAATCAAAAGTTAGGGGGCTAATAACCCTTGCCATAATTTCAGTGCGCCACTAACATAGGGCGACAATAATGTGGTCAAGAGGCATGGTTTCTATCTTTCGCCTTTAACTGGCGTGGTTTCTTTATTCACATGGTAAGAGCAGTAACACATGAGTCCTCCTCGTGAGAGGTAGGTGGGGGAAGAGAGATCGAGTAGGAGGAGACATATCTATTTATACTCGCCACCTGGTGATGTCTTGAGTAGCTCCGCCTAGAGTGCCCTCTAGTGGAAACAGTTATATATACAGTTAGACAGTTAATAACAATCCTACCTAGAACCTCTGACTTCAACACTCAAAAGAATATGGCAGTCGAATATCTACTAGGGGTGGAACGGTTCACAAAATCAACGGTTCGGTTCGTATCACGTTTTGTGGTCACGGTCTTCGGTTCGGTTCGATATACGTTGTTTTTTATTTAAAAAAATGTAACACTCCAAAAATGTAAACATGCTTCTCATTTATTTGAAAAAAATTAAAAAAGGTTTACAGCGGTTTGCCTTAAATAATGTTTGGCACACAAAGACCAAACTGACTGAAAAATATATAGGCTACATTTGTCAAAGTATTAACTTAGTGCAAACAAACTAAATAATTAAACCTTTCTATTTTTGTGGCCACATTATAGACAAAGGCCATCAACAAAGTATGCATATGCTCAACCAGCACTAGACTTTCTTATCAAAAAGGAAAAGTCTACAGAAAAGATTATTAGGCTTTTAAATAAGGGTGTTTTTTTCAGGGTTTTTTGTATTCATAATAATTTGCACTAAGGAATGTTGTAACTGTTGTTATCAACAAAAAAAAGGAGATGTTACAAGGGAATGGGGAATGTTATAGAAACCCCCCCACATTGGTGTGTTGAGTTGGTACATCCCAGCAGGGACCAGGATGTAAACAGACGCAGTTGACACACACAAGCTCTAGTCTCCTGGCTCGTTATTGAACAGACAGACAGACACAACCTCTGTTGTCAAGCCATGTCAATATACCCCCCTTCCCCAAATGGAACTGGTGTCGTGGAGTCACTTCGCTGTGAGCGTTTGTTTCCACAGTTAGCTTGCGGCTAAAGTTAGTTACCGTTAGCTTGCGGCTAAAGTTAGCTAGCTCGTGGCTAACGTGACGTTAGCCTAGCTCGAGGCTAACCATTATAACCGAACAATACACCCATGCCCCGAACCGTGGAGGCCGTGCCGAACGGTGTACGGTTTGAATGTGTACCGTTCCACCCCTAATATCTACACACCAAACATGGCCTCTGCAAATTTCTTCAATTTCAATTTGGAAGCAGGTTTCGTCATAGCGTCTGCTACCATGTCGTCCGTTGGACAATACATCAGTGTCATCCTTTCTTCTCTGATGACAGATCTGATGAAATGGTATTTTATATCGACATGTTTACATCTCTGTCGGCACACAGGGTTTCTAGCAATCGCAATGGTTCCCTGGTTGTCCTCGTAAACAACAGTCTTCTTATATACATAGGTATCCATCCCTTCGAGCAGTTGTTCCAGATAAATACACTCCTGTATGGTCATAGCTAGAGCCATATATTCGGCTTCACAAGTTGATAAAGCCACGGTGGGCTGCTTCTTTGTTTTCCACGAAACCAGTGAGCCGTCTGTGTTCAAACTCACACAATATCCGGTGGTACTCCTTCTATCTGTGGTGTCAGCTGCCCAGTCTGCATCACTGTAGGCTTTACGTCCTAGACCCTCGCTGCTCTTCCTAAAACACAGTTGTCTGTCTGCTGTACCTTTAAGATAACGAAAAACATGTTTTGCTGTGATCCAATGCTCCTCTGTGGGGTCAGCGAAATGCTGTGACAGTTTACTCACTACAAAACAGGGCGGGTACATGTTGTTAAATAAATGAGGCTACCCACAGCTTCTCTATACATTTTTACATCTGTTCGTTTCTGAGCATCCTCCTGATAGTCTAGTTTTTGATCACATGGTGTTTCCCTTGATCTACATTCTTGCATGTCGAAAAGTTTCAGGATCTTTTCCACATATCTCTTCTGGGATATTTTTACACAATTGGCAGACTGTTCAAAGTCCATACCTAGAAAATGCTTTAACCTCCCAAGGTCTTTCATTTTGAATCTGGTGGAGAGCATCTCTTTCACCTGTGCTAGGCTTTGTCTGCTGCTATGATCAAATCATCCACCCAAATGATGATGATCACTTTTCCTGACTCCTCTGACTCCCTCGAGTAAACACAGGGGTCTACTGGGTTCTGTAGGAAGTGATTTTCGATAAGGCATGTATGAAGCATCTCATTCCAATTTCGCCCAGACTGTTTCAGGCCGTAAATGGATTTTTCCAGCTTACACACTAGCTTCTCCCCTTTCTTTTCGTAACCCTCAGGTTGTTCCATGTATATATCCCTATCTATGTGTAGCCGGTGTGATCTTGTCTGCGTTGTGTTTTTAGTCGATTCGACCCCTGTTAAGGGATCGCCCTGAGTGGGAGTTGAACCCCGGACGCCCGCGTCGCGGGCGGCATCACAGACCACTAAGCAAGAAGTGAATTCACTTCTTGCTTCCGGGTCTGGATGCCTCTGGGGAGTGAGTTTACTTGCAGTACCGCTTAACATCCACAGCCACTTCACGACTTGTACCTCGTGACTGTGGATAGACTGCGGTACCTCCGTTACACTCACCCCGCTAAACTCACTCCACCCAGGGCATCCGGGTCACGGCACCACGTGTAGCCGGTCTGATCTTGTCTGCGTTGTGTTTTTAGTCGATTCGACCCCTGTTAAGGGATCGCCCTGAGTGGGAGTTGAACCCCGGACGCCCGCGTTGCGGGCGGCATCACAGACCACTAAGCAAGAAGTGAATTCACTTCTTGCTTCCGGGTCTGGATGCCTCTGGGGAGTGAGTTTTACTTGCAGTACCGCTTAACATCCACAGCCACTTCACGACTTGTACCTCGTGACTGTGGATAGACTGCGGTACCTCCGTTACACTCACCCCCCTAAACTCACTCCACCCAGGGCATCCGGGTCACGGCACCACGTGTAGCCGGTGTGATCTTGTCTGCGTTGTGTTTTTAGTCGATTCGACCCCTGTTAAGGGATCGCCCTGAGTGGGAGTTGAACCCCGGACGCCCGCATCGCGGGCGGCATCACAGACCACTAAGCAAGAAGTGAATTCACTTCTTGCTTCCGGGTCTGGATGCCTCTGGGGAGTGAGTTTACTTGCAGTACCGCTTAACATCCACAGCCACTTCACGACTTGTACCTCGTGACTGTGGATAGACTGCGGTACCTCCGTTACATATGGGTGCGTGCAGATAGGCTGTTTTCACATCCATCTGATGTAGAATTAAATTGTCCTCAGCTGCTTTCTGCTTATACTGGTCAGATTGGCTATGGGGGAGAATGTTTCACCGTAGTCTATCCCCTCCCTCTGACTGTAACCCTTAGCTACAAACCTCGCTTTGTACTTATCGTGGCCTTCAATACTGTTGTGGAAAGGTTGTTTAACACAGCAGGAGACGATATTTCCAATTGTAACAAATAGGTAATTTATTTAAGAAAAGAAGTTCTTTAACAGCAAGAGCTATGGGTCAAAGAAGATCACCACGGCTTGAACAAAAAACACTCTGTCCTGGATCCCTTTGCCTGTCCCTAAATCCCCTCTCAGTCCTGCCCCCCCATGACAGATATCATGACGTATCACATCATGTCAGATCTGACATGACGTACATTAAGATGATACGTAGATTTAACATCGGAGAGAGAGAGAACATGAAGAGAGATAAGCAAGATATGATATCCACACACGATATGATGTAAAACATTAAGAACATCGAAGAGAGAGTGAGATGTGTGTGTGTGTGTGTGTGTTTGTGTGTGTGTGTGTGTATGTGTGTGTGTGTCTGTGTGTGTGTGCGTCTGTGTACAGACGTGTGTATTGTATGTGTGTATTGTGTGTGTGTGTCTGTGTGTGTGCGTCTGTGTACAGACGTGTGTGTATTGTATGTGTGTATTGTGACACAGGGAATGTGTGTGTGTGTCGGTGTGTATGTCTGTGCGACTGTGTGTGTCTGTGTGTGTGTGTGTGTGTGTCTGTGTGACTGTGTGTGTCTGTGTGTGTGTGCTGTGTCTGTGTGTGTGCTGTGTATGTGTGTGTCTGTGTGTGTGTGCTGTGACACAGGGAATGTGTGTGTGTGTCGGTGTGTATGTCTGTGCGACTGTGTGTGTCTGTGTGTGTGTGTGTGTGTGTCTGTGTGTGTGTGCTGTGTCTGTGTGTGTGTGCTGTGTATGTATGAAAGAGAGAAAAGACACAAGATTAGAGCACACGATATGATGTACTGAAATGTCCATCTGCTATCTTGAGGCTGTTTTAAGAACATCAGCCAGACTGTCGCCCTAGTGTCTTTGAGCCCTGCTAGTTGACCTATATTAAACTAGTCAAGACTAACCCCTTTCCTACCTCCACCCTCGTATACACATTTTCCACAACATTCCCCCATTTGGGGCTATCCCTAGTCCCACCCAAATCATATAACCAAGAAAATGTGAACGTCTAACTAAACGAGAAACCACAATTATATAATAAAAGTTTAAATGCCTAATCTAAACCAGAAACCTTACTTCATTCACTGGACCCCTAACGGACCAACAAAGGCTGACTACCGTTCTCACAATAAACACAAAACCGCTCAAAACAAGAGTAATAATAAAACATCAAAAAAAAATACCCCAATTTATAATCCTAACCTGACAGACAAATCCCCCCAACCTCCACCGCTTACCAAATGAGCCACAGTTCCGGCCGGAAACCGCGACTCTCATCAGGGAAAGGAGAAGTTGACCGTCAGAACTAAACATAGAACATCCCTCCCAAAAAAATGACATTGTCTCTTCCATAACATTGAGTCCCAGTGTCCATCGCTCAGCCCCCCTTCCATGCCCACGCCATAGTCTCCTCACCGTATTGCCAAAAGTCACATTTTGCCAATACAGCAACCACCACGCCACACCTCCAGTCCTCGTAGAAGCATGTCCCCATGCCTGGACGGGAGGCGCTGGTACCGACCTCACCACGTGTCCCCCCATCTTCGACGGGAGGTGCCCATCTTGCCCACTGCGTTAGCCCCCCCCCTTTGTCCCTCCAGTCCCCAGAACCGATCCCCCGACCACTTCTTCTCAATGCTTCCTCAGGCTCAGAACCGACACTCTGCCGATGCCCCTTCCCATTCCGGTTTGACCAGGACCACAAGTAAAATAAACAAAAAATAATAAAAAAATAAAAAACAATGCAATGATTTTCAATGGTTGCAATCTCTATGCCGAAGGATCATTAGAAAATCAGACTAAAATTCCTAGTTAAAGGAATAAACCAACAAAACTGCACTCAGACCATCCCCCGTCACTCTTAAAGGAAAGAACCAACAAAAAGAAAATGTCCCTACCTCACCATACCCCTAATCCTCTATCCCCTCGTCTCCCTCTAAGGCAGCATAAAGCTGAGGATATGGCCCGATTTGTGGCTCAATCTCTTTCTGTCCCACCATCAGCATTTGGCTCGTTACGTGTGAAGTTACCAGCCTACCCAAGAGAGGCATACCACAACAGAAAAGGAGAACCAATATCAACCCTGCCACCCCGATGGATATCCCCGTCTGCATCACTATGCTTCCCCACTGTCCCAATCTTTCCAACACCCCACTCCCCCACCATTCTTCATTCCGGCCAGAATTCCCCCTCAACTCCTCCCTCAAATCCTTCAGCTTAGCCATGGCCTCGGAGAACTTTCCCCCTGGCCCCACATTCGTCGGAATGAATGTGCAGCAGTACTGTCCAAACATGGAACAGACTCCACCCTTCTCCGCCATTAACCAGTTCAGAGCCTGTCTATTCTGCCACGCCACCGTACTGGTCGCGTGCATCTGGTCCCCCATTGCATCCAACGCCTCCTCGGTGTAATTGAGATACCGCTGCTGATTGTAAAACAAATAGTTGATCCACCCGGTGTTCTTATTGACCGATATCCATGGCAGAATAGACTCAAACCCTGCCGCAATCTCATTCTTAGCCATGAACTCGGCTGGAATGCCCCTTGGCTGTCCTATGCTGTCCAGATACACCCTTGGGTCTGCCTTGTAGCTACGCTTCGTTCGAGAGATAGGAGACTCAGAAGGTCCTTCCGTCACTGATAATGGTAGGACCACCATTGGCATGATCGCCTGAACCCGGGCACATCTACCTGACCAATCTAAAGGAAGTGTATTCCTCAACCTCCTACCGCCGCAGAGCCAGTATTGGTCCGCCAGTGCCATATCCTGGACATGAAAAGGGCAAGCTACAGGCCGTGGGTTGGTATCCACTCCCTTTAACACGACCCCGTGTCCACACTTTCCTTCTTTCGTACAGTTAGTTGTGATGCTCCAAATAGTAGTGCACCGCCCCTCTGCCACCTCCCCTACATCCCGGGTCCCCTCCTTTTGCAAGCACTCGAAATCCTTGGTCAGCCATAGTTTGACACCTCTGGGTATTGGCAACCCCGTCGCTACCCCCTGCACACGTACATCCAATTTCCTACACCGTTCCCGCATAGTGACATCCTTGAAATCCGTGACGTTTCCTGCCGCCTTAAAACGACTAGAGCCGAGAAACCCCAAACACTCTGCCTCGCACCAAGGGCGACTATTATGGGGCCCCTCCCATGCCTCTGCGTCCCTGTCACACTGAGCCCAACTGAACTTCGTGCCCTTCACCAGCAGCCTATCCGGACGTGCCTTGGAGCAGACATAACAATCCTCTATCTGATTCTGCGCGCTCGTGTACTGGACCCACTTAAACCACTCATTCCCTAAAGCCGCCCTATACATCGGGTCAGCCTCCGGGTCTTCCTCGTCATAGTCATAGTCGCCCCCATCTTGTTCCCCGGAAGGAAGCAAACCCCTCAACCTGGCCCAGAGTGAGCCCACTGAGTCCCTCAACGTTCCGGCTGTCCTCTGGAACATATCCTGTCCCCCCACCTCTTCCGACTCAGTGTCCTTGACCTCCCTTTTTCCCCTCACCCCTGTCCCCTGTGATTGGTTCGGGACAGGCTCAACTCTCCTATCTACCCCCACAACCCGATGCTCGTTAGTATAATGGTAAGTATCCCCGCCTGTAACGGGGGAATGGTCAAAATCAAAAACATGCCCTTGCGGTCCTACGGGAAACACCCCGTTTGGTTGTAGTCTTATCTTCTCCCCCCCTTCCTCGATGGAGGGAAAAGGGGGCGCCTGATTCTGAGCCTGGTCATGAAAGTCTGCTGGTACTTGAGCCTGAGCGGGACCCCGTGGGACTCCTACCCACTCAAACCCGTCATCCTCAAGGACGGGTCGACCGTGACGGTTCTTAATGACGTCGTTGTGCCCGGCCGACCGTCCGCACACTGCTGCCAACATCTGCGGGAGCATCAGCAGGCACTGCACCTTCCAGTTGCCGTCTCGGACCCTCCATGTCGGGTTCTGCATAACTGCGATCGATTGTATCCCCCAAGAGATCGCCGCTGGCCTTTATGCAGTGATTGAAGTGGAACCAGGTCGCTGATCCCTTGACTTGGACTGCCGTTCCAGTCGATCGGATCACCTCGTACGGGCCCTCTCTCCGGGGTGATGACCACTTTCTCTTGTGGACCTTTACGAAGACCAAGTCCCCAGGGATCAGTCTCGGTTTGGTGGCTTCCTTCTCCGCCTCCTTCTCCCCCTTTCCACTTTCTCTGCTCCTGTCGAAACACAGCTTCATGTATTTTAGTCACTTGCTGAAGATATTTTTTCAGATCTTGCTCAAAAATATCTAATGCCGGGCCCCTAGCCAGGTGTCTAAATGGCGGTGCTGGCATGCTGCGGCCTGTAAGCATTTCATGCGGTGTTAGCTGTGTTTGGCGGTTTACGCTGCTTCTAATAGCCATCAGAGCAAGTGGCAAAGCATCAATCCAGTTAAGCTTAGTTTGCATACAGATTTTCAACAGTTTGTTTTTAATGACCAGATTGGCCCTTTCCACCTTCCCCTGCGACCCGGGACTATAGACACAGGAAAGGCGCTGTCTTATACCTAATTTCTGCATCAGCCCTTTAACCACCTTGTCGATGAACTCGCGGCCATTATCGCTTTGTAATATCGTGGGAATTCCAAATCTCGGAATGACCTCGCGACACAGGAACTTGATCACTGTGTCCGCGTTCTTGTGTTTAGATGGAATGGCCTCAATCCAGCGACTAAAACAGTCCTCTACTACCAGGAGGTATCGTTTGCCCTGCACTGGCGTTATCATGTCTGTATAGTCCATAATCAGATGTCTGAATGGTCCCTCAGGGAGGGGTGTGTAAGCCGCCACTGTCGGTACTCCTTTGCGCACATTGCCCTGTAAGCATGTTAAACACCTGGCTAGTGTAACGTCAATTTGTGCCTGAAGCTTTGGGGACCAAAATCCCATTTTCGTGATTCGTTTCAGGGTCTCTGCTCTTCCACAGTGATCAACACCATGAGCCTCAGGTATCACTAAGGACAGAAGATCGATGGAGGCGACTATCAAACCGTTATGACTCCTCCACAGACCATCTGCCCCCCTTACAGCCCCCCTCTCCGTCCACGACTGTTTCTCGGCCTGCGTGGCTGAGTCCTGAAGATCACTCAAATTATCCTCAGTTACCTCAGTCGTCAGTTCGGCCGCAAACATCAGAACAGCCGTGGACGGCACCGCAGCCGCCGCCTTCGCGGCCTCGTCCGCCGCGTTGTTTCCCGTCGTCACAAAGGACAGGTCTTTTCTGTGTGCCTGGCACTTTACGATAGCAATGCTTTTTGGGCAACTTTACAGCCTGAATAAGCGCCACAACCTGCTTGTGGTGAAGGATCGGTGAGCCGTCCGATTTCTTAAAGCCTCTTGCCTTCCAAATGGCCGCGAATAGGTGGCATACGCCATGCGCATACGCAGAGTCTGTAAAGATGTTAACCGTGCGATCTTTAGCTATTATGCATGCTTCTGTTAGTGCTATTAGTTCTGCAAGCTGGGCCGAACATGGTTGCATGCATTGTCCGGCCTTTCTTGTTAGTGTTTCTCCGTTAGGTTTGCACTATACGACGGCGTATCCTGACCTTAAATTTTCCCCCTCCCGATAGCAGGACCCATCCACAAAAAGTGAGAGTTCTGCTATCGCGAGCGGGTCGACTCCCAAATCAGGACGGAGTTTCACGAAAGCCTGTACCTCCACCTCACACTCATGCGGTTGACCCTCGCTCGGGAGTGGTACCAGATCCGCCGGGTTATTGCCGTGGCATGTTTTTATCGTAACGTCCGAGTACTGCAGGAGCCTCATGTAAGCCTGTTGCCGTTGGCTGGTCAGAACAAATTTGCCTCTTTCAATCAAGTTTGCCAATTTGTGATGTGTCCAAATGCAAATGTCATATCCCATTGTCACGGCCGTTGCCTTCTCATACATCAAATGTGCTGCGGCCAGGGCCTGATAACAAGGTGGCAGACCCTGCTCTACCGGCGAAAGAGCTCTAGAGTAATATGCTATCGGTTGTTTTTTCCCGAGAATCCGACCGTCCGAACATACTGTCCAGACTGGGGTAAGTGAGTGGTGTATTTTTGCTCTGTTAATTTGCCCTCCACTAGGACCTGCAGAATAGGTTCTTGCTCAGCTCCCTTGGAAACCACAATCATTTGATTTCCCCCCGTCGCATTATCTGGGCACCCCTAGTGATTACCCCCCTGGTTTCGGGGCCCTCCTGTCTCCCCCTGGTCGTGGGGCCCTTGTGACTCCCCCTGGCGCACGGGTCTTCCATACTCCGAGCCGGGACGGTATGGTTGCCTACATCTCATTTCCCTGTGTCCCTGCATGCCGCAGTTCCAACAGTGGAAACGGGGAAACTGTTGTTCGTTCCCCGGTCCCTGTGTAAACCGTGGGCCTGATTGCCCATTCCCTGCCTGCCGCCTGGACGCCTGGTTCTGTGAACTATAGCCATAACTTCTCACTACCTGAGGTGCAGGCGGGGGTCCCTGGTCCTGCATGGGTGGAGAGGTAGCAGATGACACCATTACTGCCTGCAACCTCCTTTGGGGCTGCAGTTGTTGCTGAGTTAACTTCCTTGAGTCATTTCTATCCTGATCCCTGACTTTCTGCTCCTGAGCCCTTTGCTTCTCCACACTATGTGTTACATGTGCACAGAACAAAGGATAAGTCATGTCCATTAACCCCACCACGTCTTCCAGTCTATTCTTAACCACCTCTGGAAGCCCTCTCATCACACTTTCTCTAAACATCGCTCTCTGCAACGGGTCAATTTCTGGGTTGTGTCCTAGCTCACCTCTCCACTCCTTCAGTATTTTGTTCACATAGCACATGTTCACCGGCAATTGCGTGACATAAGGTGGGGATGTTGGTTTCCCTATATCCGTCTCTCTCTGATTTAGCGCTAAAGCTTCCTGCCTGTATGCTCTCCCCTTCTGGGCGTAGAGCTTCATTACCCCCAACTCTTCTGTCCTCTTTTTCAACCTCTTTTTGCTGCTGTCGCCTGGCTTATGGTTACGAATCATTACATTCATCTCTTCGCATATGTCGAGATCAAAAGT
>NC_140177.1:30707145-30724645 GCF_963971535.1 Notolepis coatsorum | reverse complement strand
ATCCTAGGTTGTCAAAGTGGGACCTCATCTCCTCATAGAATAGAATAGAATAGAATAGAATAGAATAGAATAGAATAGAATAGAATAGAATAGAATAGAATAGAATAGAATAGAATAGAATAGAATAGAATATAAATACTTTTATTATTTAAATTAGACACTGCAAATCGCTCAACATTTAAACATTTAGACAGGACAGGTCACAAATTAGAATAATAACACAAATCAATCAAGTTGCCTAGGATAGAGTAGAGTAAAATAAAATAGGATAAAATGAAATGAAATAAAATATACAGAAATAAATACAGTAAGAATATACTGAGCATACTGAGCATGGGGTAAACAATTTGGTCAATATAATTATAATTTAAATCTAACTAACTGAAATATGAAATATATATTCCAGTATTCAGTGTAACTAGGTGCAGTATGCTTTAGGTAGTGTATTGTCCTCCTTGGGTTCCAATAAGACCTAGATCAATGTCAATGTCTCCCTGTTGTGGAGCCTGGAGGCCGCTAGTCGCGTCCTCCTGCCACTATTGAGCTGCCGCTCTGTGCTCAGTGATGCAGTGAGGCACAGTGATACATTATATAGTCTGATGGCTGTTGGGATGAAGGACTTCCTGTGCCGTTCAGTGCTGCATTTGGGTAGTGTGAGCCTAGCACTGAACATGCTCCTCCTGTCAGCCAAGTCTGTGTATAGTGGGTGGGTGGGGTTTTCCCTGATGGCCTGGAGCTTAGCGAGGCTCCTCCTCTCCGCCACCCTCGCTAGAGAGTCCAGCTCCACCCCAACCACGCTGCTGGCCTTCCTGACCAGCTTATCAATCAGCCTGGTTGTGTCCACTGCTCTCAGTCCGCTGCCCCAGCAGGTCACAGCGTACAAGAAGGCGCCCGTCACCACCGACTCATAGAACATCCTCAACATCCTTGTACAGACATTGAAGGATCTCAGCCTTCTGAGGAAGTAGAGTCGGCTCTGGCCCTTCTTGTATAGTGCTTCTGCATGTTTTGACCCGTTCAGTTTGTTGTCGATGTGCACACTGAGGTATTTGTACACCTCAACCATGTCCACATCAACTCCCCTGATGGAAAGGGGGGTCACAGGTGCACTCCTCCTCCTCCCCAGCTCCATAACCAGTTCCTTGGTCTTCGCCACATTTAGCTGCAGGTGGTTTTTGTCGCACCATGTGACAAAGTCCACTACCAGTTCCCGGTATTCCCTCTCGTCACCGTCCTTTATACATCCCACTATCGCAGAGTCATCAGAAAACTTCTGAAGGTGGCAGGACTCTGACCGATAGTGGAAGTCGTTGGTGTAGACAGTGAAGAGGAAGGGAGAGAGAACTGTCCCCTGCGGGGCCCCGGTGTTGCTGACCAGTCTGTCTGACACACAGCTCCGTAGGCGCACGTACTGTGGTCTTCCCGTCAGATAGTCCACAACCCAGGACACCAGGGGGGCCTCTACTTGCATCGCCTCCAACTTCTCACCCAGTAGCCCAGGCCTTATGGTATCGAAAGCACTGGAGAAGTCAAAGAACATGATTCTCACAGTGCTCCCCGGCTTGTCTAGGTGAGTGTAGGCTCAGTTCAGCAGGTAGATGACTGCATCCTCTACCCCCAGTCGGGGCTGGTAGGCGAACTGGAGTGGGTCTAGGTGGGGTTTGGTCACCGGGCGGAGTTGCTCCAGGACTAACCTCTCCATGGTCTTCAATATGTGAGAGGTTAGAGCCACCGGCCTGTAGTCCTTGGACGTGCTGGGACGCGGGCACTTGGGGACAGGGACCACACAGGAGGTTTTCCACAGTGTCGGGACTCTCTGCAGCCTCAGGCTCATATTGAATATGAACTGGAGCACATCACACAGCTGAGAGGCACAGGTTTTGAGTACCTTTGGGCTCACCCCATCAGGACCCGCAGCCTTGCCTGCGTGTAACTTGCTCAGCTGTGTACTCACCTGGTCTGCAGAGAGCCATAGTGTGGGGGTCTCAGGTGTTGGGGGGGGGGGGGGGGGGCGGGTCTTCAAGCCGTGGGGGGCAGACAGGCTGCACCAGAGATGAGGGGGCGTGGGCAGTTGGGGGGATGGAGGGGGGAGGGTTGCTCGTGTTGAAGGGCTGAGAGGTGTGGGGGTGGGCAGGGCAACTGAAGTGTCGGGGGGGGAGGGGGGCAGACTGGCCGGGACCGCTGTGTCAAACCTGTTGTAAAACAGGTTTAGCTGATTAGCCCGGACCACATCTCCATCCACTCCCCTTCCCCCCGCCGGTTTAATGCCGGTTATTGTCTGCATTCCAGACCACACTTGTTTGATGTTATTGTTCTCCAGCTGCCCTTCCAACTTCCTCCTGTATTTATCTTTGCCCTCACTGAGTTTAATTCTCAGACGCCCCTGAACTCGTTTGACCTCCTCCCTGTTGCCTGCGTTGAAAGCCCTCTTCTTCTCGTTCAGAAGGGCATTGATGTCCTTAGTGACCCATGGTTTATTGTTAGGGTAGCAGGTAACAGTCCTAGATGGAACATTGGAGTCCACACAAAAGTTGATGTAGTCTGTGATGCACTCTGTGAGCCCATCGATGTCCTCTCCGTGGGGCTCACACAGTGCCTGCCAGTCTGTGACCTCAAAGCAGCCCTGTAGTGCCTCTTGAGCCTCCTCCGACCACCTTCTTACAGTTATTTTGGTCGCAGGCTGTCTTCTGACCAGAGGCACATAACAGGGGTTGAGGTGAACCAGGTTGTGGTCCGACCGGCCCAGCTGTGGTAGTGGTGAGGAGCTGTATGCTTCCTTAATGTTGGCATAAAGCAGGTCCAGGGTCCTGTTCTCCCTGGTGTGGCAGCTGACATATTGTTTGAAGTTTGGTAGTGATTTGTCCAGTTTTACATGGTTAAAATCCCGTGAGATGAGGATTAAAGCCTTCGGGTGTTTCGTCTGGAGACGTGCAATTGCTCCGTGGATGACGTCACACAGGGCCGTCGGGTTTGCCGAGGGGGGGGATGTAAACGGCCATCATGATAACGTGGGGGATTTCTCTTGGCAAATAGTATGGTCTGAGTCCTACAGCTAACATCTCTATATCCGGGTCACAGTGTCGCTCTTTGATCGTAATATGGCTGGGGTTACACCATCTCTTATTAATAAATAAAGCAAGCCCCCCTCCTTTACGCTTGCCGCTCCCGCGGTTGCAATCAGAGCGCACAATCTGAAA
The DNA here is from genome assembly GCF_963971535.1 of Notolepis coatsorum. Lineage (NCBI taxonomy): Eukaryota > Metazoa > Chordata > Actinopteri > Aulopiformes > Paralepididae > Notolepis > Notolepis coatsorum. The sequence goes on along the minus strand of NC_140177.1, from coordinate 30,721,448 downwards.
CCCGTCTATAGAGACATTGCTATCGGGAATATCTGTGTGCAACCATGTCTCAGAAAAACACATAATGCTACACTCACGGTATTCCTTCTGACTGCCGGTAAGCACGGCCAGCTCATCCATCTTGTTTGCCAGAGACCTCACGTTGCCCATGACGACGGAGGCGAGATATGGTTTAAATCTCCTTCTCTCTCTCCTTGCTTCAGCCCTCTTCTGTCTCGCACGTCTCCCTCTTCCTCGACATCCCCAAAAGCCACCGTTTGTCCTTAGTATCTCCTCTGGGAATATGTTTGATAACTCCGGGTTGGTTAGCTGGTTGCAGCGCGCCGGCTGGTTGCATAGCGACAACAGCTGATCTCTTGTGTAAACAAAGGACGCTCCGGTCAGCTGTTGTCCGCTCGAGAGTTGAAAAAGTTATTCCCCCATCAGCCAGGTTGACAAAAACTCTTCTAAAACTATTCTAAACTGCATGTCTAGAAGGGCACGACTTAAATAAATAAGGAAAAGAATATGTACAATAAAGACGTAGAACTTGACAAAAAAGTACAAAACTGGTAGAGCGATCTGCAGCAGCGGCCGTCTCAGGCGACGCATCCATTGCTCTCTCCCATTTACTTGATTCAGGGGACACTATGGCCTCTTGAAAGGTCTGAGGTACCCCACTAACTACCCTGTAGCACTGTAGCAGTAATCAATGGTAGTGGGTGTACTGTCCTCCTCGTCACTCCCTTTCCGAGCATAGTCTGTCAGATACTTTGGGGGTCTGTGTTCCCTTGAGGGATACCTCCCACTGCTTGGGGCACTTGACGTCACCCTCGGGTGCTCCTCGTCATCGCCCTCTGGGGGTGGCTGACTGTCTGCCTGCACGACCGTGTTAAGTACACTGGGCTGATGTGTCTCTGTTTCTACACACCTTACTCTGGAGTCCAGCTCTGGCTCCTCTGTCTGTGTCTCGCCCTCACATGTTGTCTTTGTGACAAACTTGACTAGCCTGTGTTTCTGCACTCCCCCTTTACCGGGATAATAAACCAGGAAAGCAGGGCTTCCCTTGTCATGCCCTACAAAGAGTCCTTTTTCACATCTGGACTCGAGCTTTCCTCTGTCCTGTAGGTATGCATAACACACTGATCCAAATCGGTGCATTCTGGCTAGATTACACTTCTTTCCTGTCAGTGCTGTATACGGGGTGGTGCCCGTGTGCTTATTAAAGCACCTGTTTCTGGTGTAAGCGGCTTCTTGCACCGCATAGTGCCATAGGCTCTTGGGTAAGTTACTATCTACTAGCTTACACCTAGCCATCTCGAAAAGAGTGCGCCATTCTCTCTCTGCCACTCCGTTCTGGTGTGGGGAATATGGACATGATGTCTCGTGTCTTATCCTGTTCCTCCTCAACAGTGATTGGAACTCTCTGTTTGTGAATTCGGTTCCGTTGTCGGACCTCAAACATCTCACGTTACCATAAGGGGCTATGTCCGCCAGGAACTTTTCCGTGGCCTGGAGTGTGTCACTCTTTGCTTTAAGAAAGTAAACAAACACTGCCCCTGTGCACACGTCTGTAAAAGACTGTACATATCTAAAGCCTCCTATGGACTCGTTTCTTACTGGACCGGCAAGATCTGTGTTAACCAACGCAAGGGGTACCTTTACTTTTTCTGTGGGATTTCTGTTTCTCGATTGAGCAAACTTCCCCTTTATGCACACGACACATTCTTTATCAGGTCTACGCTTTTCACCTTCAATGTGCATGCCCTCTGTCACTGCTTGCAGTTTCAGTAAATCCTTGTAATTACAATGACCCATAATCTCATGCAATGTCTGAATACCGTGGCTGACGGTTACTTTACACATATCATTGTCATTACACTCTGTTTTCAGGTAATACATTCTCTGATACACCTCTTTGTCAAATCACGTACCGTTGGGCTCTACAAGAAAATTTGTACCTTCAATGAAGAACACTCTGGCACCGTTCGCAGTAGCAGCTATTACAGAGAATAGTCCTTGTGGAAACGATGGTACATAGAGAGCGTTCTTTAACGTCACTGTACGCCGGCGCCCCCCGCTGTCCGTGAGGCATACCTGTGCGTCTCCTCTCTCTTTCGCCAGCCCGTCTGCCAGCTCCATGCTGTGTCTCTCCGGGCGGAAAGTTCTGTCCAAGTTTTTGAACCGACTCCTGTCGTTGATGACGTGGGACGACGCCCCTGTGTCCACGATCAGTCCCTTCCTTTGGGCCTGTTGCAGCTGCGTTGGCCTGGTGACGTACGCCGTCTGCGCCCTGGGGATGAAGCCCTCTCGTTCCGCTACTCTCCAGGCGTCGCCTCGATCCGTCCCACGCCAACCATCGCCGCCATCTTGTCCATGCACGTGTCGCGCGCCCTGGTCGCGTTTCTTCATGCACGCTCTGCTTGCGTGCCACGTGGATCTGCAGAAGCCACACCATACAGTCCTCGTGCAGTTACCTCTCCGATGGCCTTTCTCTCCGCATCGCCAACACGCCAGCTCCGTCGTGGGCCTGGTCTTTTCTGTTGGCGTCGCTCTGGCCTTCAACACCCTCTCTCCCGTCTCCGCGACGGCTGGGTGGGTATCTTCTGAGGCCTCGAAGTTTCTTAGCTTGGCCTTGAACTGTCTCAGCGGCATGTCCGCTGAACCGTGTGTTACCAGGAGGTTTGTACAGCTCCGGTAGTCCTCTCATCATCATCGCCATCATTAGCCCATCGCTTGGTGCTTCTCCGGCACTCCTCAATGGCGTTGTGATTTGCTCCGCTCTGTTGACGTATTCGGTCACCGTCTCGGTGTGCCCCTTCCTCAGGGCCGTCAGTGCTATGTAGAGGGCCATGACTCGGGGTCTTCCTCGCCCGATGTAATGCTCTCTCAATACCTCCAGGCTTTCTCGGCCTTTGTCTTTAGTGTTGCGGAATATCAGCCCCAAGCTGGTGTCGTCGAGCAGTGGCGCTAACTCACAGTGCGCGTCTGCGTTACGCTGGTCGTCCAGGGCTTGCTCTTCCGCCGTCAGGTCTCCCGTGGGGGCTGCCAGGATCGTCTCCTTCAGTCCCGCACCGTGCATGCAGCATAGCATGCGCTCTTCCCAGAGCTTGTAGTCCTCTGCTTTTCCATTGAATGAGGGCCATTTGTTCCTCCCTCTGGTTGCCACGCGTTCTAAGACGGGGTTCTCCCCCTCGCCTCCGTTGTGTTCAGCAGGCGCCACGCTTTCTAAGACGGGGTTCTCCCCCTCGCCTCCGTTGTGCTCAGCATGCTCTGTCTCCCCCGGTGCCGCCTCCTCTGGAGTCTTGGCTGTTACCTTCCAGTGACTCCCGGCTGCTACCTTCTTGACCCTCCTGTGAGACTTCTTGGCTTTCATGTTGCTCTTTGATGGTGGGCGTAGTTTTAGCTCCTGTTGGCCTAGCGTCTAGCCATGCGGTACTCCCGGTGCTAACCTAGCCTATACTTTAGCTAAACTTGCTACCCTGCGTGATCTGGGCACATAACCTGTTGACAGAATCCGGCTATAGGGCGACAATAATGTGGTCAAGAGGCATGGTTTCTATCTTTCGCCTTTAACTGCCGTGGTTTCTTTATTCACATGGTAAGAGCAGTAACACATGAGTCCTCCACATAAGAGGTAGGTGGGGGAAGAGAGATCGAGTAGGAGGAGACATATCTATTTATACTCGCCACCTGGTGATGTCTTGAGTAGCTCCGCCTAGAGCGCCCTCTAGTGGAAACAGTTATATATACAGTTAGACAGTTAATAACAATCCTACTTAGAACCTCTGACTTCAACAAATGTGATGTCACTTAAGAACAATACTAGACATGAGGAAAGAAGGAATGTCATGTCACTTAAGAACAATACTAGACATGAGGAAAGAAGGAATATCAAACAATACTAGACATGAGGAAAGAAGTAATATAATGTCACTTACAGTAAGAACAATACTAGACATGATGAGAGAAGTAATATCATGTGACTTAAGAACAATACTAGACATGAGGAAAGAAATAATATCATGTGACTTAAGAACAATACTAGACATGAGGAAAGAAATAATATCATATCACTTAGAACAACACTAGACCTGAGGAAATAAGTAATATATCACTTAAGAACAACATTAGACATGAGGAAAGAAGTAATATATCACTTAAGAACAACACTAGACATGAGGAAAGAAGTAATATATCACTTAGGAACAACACTAGACATGAGGAAAGAAGCCATGATGAAATTTGTTTCCCACATTGTTTTCCACATGTCTTAAATTAATGACAGGGGAACAAACACATAAGCATCTATGTATTTTTTGGGGGGAGGGGGCGGGGTTTATTTATTTTCTGTGAATATTGAGAGAAAAACAACCACCCTTAGTCTCTTTCCCACACCTGTCAGTCTGACAGCCTGTGCTGTGCTGTGCTGTGCTGTGCTGTGGTGAAGGCTCAGCTTTTTCCATGAAATCACTGTTGGCTTTGAGGTATGGAGGCACTCTTTTCCAGTGCTGCTTCTCCAGAGAGAGGGGGGGGGGGGAGAGAAAGGTTGGGGAGAGGGGAGGGGAGGGGAGGGGGGGGGGGGTTGGACGAGGCAGGGCATCTTTCAAATAACTCGGTTCTGCGCAACACTATATTGAACACATGTTGGAGAGTCTTCTCTGAACCCACTGGCCGCGTCGGCCTGAGAGACCTATATCACTGCACTCCATATCATCTGTTCTCCTCCTGGACTTTCTCAGTGAGAGTTAGTGGTGTTAGAGGGTACTATTGATGATACCAGACGATATTGAGAATAGGAACCACCTCTCTAGGAATAGTGGCAAACATCACGGCGGTGGAGGGTCTTCCGAAGGCTCCCCCAGACGTAGAGGGTGGACGCTGAGGCAATGTGCCGGACAGATGTCTGTCTGTGGGACGGGAGGTAGCGGTGGCACTGAAACCGCCTCTTAAAACCGCCCCTATTCTCTCTTCCTCAGGAGGGAAAATAGCAACTGGTCTTTAAAGGCACAGACAGTGCAGTGCTGTAGGTCTCAGACTTATACTTACGGAGCACGTGAAATAATCACAGGTTGTACTGTATATTTGGTGCCGAAGAAGGGCGGGGTCAGGACTGTAAAGGAGAACCTGATCTCACGCAGTAACGAGTCGTCGTGTAAACATTGCTTTCAAGCGCCCCGTGATTTGGTGTCTGAGGACTTTATTTGGTTTCAGGCGTAAACTGTGTGTACACACCCAAACTCGCCGGGTCCGTCCAAGTTCCTGTCTTCGCGACTGGCCGCTCTCCACAGTTTGTGTTCTCTGCCATAACGGTAGCCAAGCGTTACCTCTTTTTGCCACACGCTGGCACGGGACCCCAAGCATAAACACAGCATGGGATGGAGAGAAGGTGCGATGCCAAAGAGTCCGATTCCAATTTCTTTCCTTCTTTTTTTCGTTGAGACAAGCCTGTGGCCCTTTGGCACATTATGTATTTCCACCACATTTCAAATCATACTTTAGCCTTCGATTCTGAGAGATTGATTTCATATGTATTGCCCCCTCATCATGTCCATTCACAGCATTACTCGCAGAAAAATCATAATTTCAAACCCAAGTTTAGAAGCAACAGTGGCTCAGGAGGTAGAGCGGTCGTCTTGTAATCTGAATGTTTCCGACTCCTCCCGGCAGCGTGTCCAAGTGTCCTTGAGTGAGACACTTAACCCCTAACTGCTCCCGATGAGCAGGTTGGCACCTTGCATGGTCACCTCCACCATCGGTGTGTGAATGGGTGAGTGAATGGGTGGATGTGAGACATAAGGTGTAAAGCGGTTTTGGATAAAAGCTCTATATAAATGCAGTCCATTTACCATTCATCAATGTAGAGTGACTCACGCAAAACACTGGAAAAGTCTATATGTTTTGTTATTTATGGCCTATGTGGGTGATATCTTCACATATAAATCCTTTGTCTTGCATCGACAGTCCACTTCACTTCCTTGAGTCTGCTCCAAACACATGGAGGATTAATTAAGGAACAAAGCTCTCTTTCTCAGAGAGAGGAGAGAGAGAGAGAGAGAGAGAGAGAGAGAGAGAGAGAGAGACTCAGAGAGAGAGAGAGAGAGAGACTCAGAGAGAGACTCAGAGAGAGACTCAGAGAGAGACAGGGAGAGAGGCAGATAGACAGAGATAGAGTTTGAGACAGAGAGAGAGTTTGGGACAGAGAGAGACAGAGATACAGAGAGTTTGAGACAGAGATAGTTTGAGACAGAGAGAGAGCGAGAGAGAGAGAGAGAGAGAGAGAGAGAGAGAGAGAGAGAGAGAGAGAGAGAGAGAGAGAGAGAGAGAGAGAGAGAGAGAGAGAGAGAGAGAGAGAGAGACACACACACAGAGACAGATAGACCGAGAGAGAGACACACACAGAGACAGATAGATAGAGAGAGAGACAGAGAGAGAGCTTGAGACAGAGAGATAGTTTGAGACAGAGAGAGATAGAGAGAGACAGAGAGAGAGAGAGAGAGAGAGAGAGAGAGAGAGAGAGAGAGAGAGAGAGAGAGAGAGAGAGAGAGAGAGAGAGAGAGAGAGAGAGAGAGAGAGAGAGACAGAGAGAGACAGAGAGAGAGAGACAGAGAGAGAGACAGAGAGATGTTTAGTGTCTGGACGGAATGATGTCTTGTGAGCTTTTAATAAACATTTGCCCGCCCACTTACTTAAGGATAGACTTATAGGGACCCATTCCACATCTAATGACTGTGTGCATATGGCTAGCCCAGATTCCCGGTTCTCCATTCAGCCTTTCTCCATTAATCTTGTTCTGGAGGCACTGCAGGCCATCGATATCAGGAGCTCAGTTGGTGAGGATAATTGGGATCCGTTTTTCTTAAGATTATCTGCACTTTCTATTAAGGAACACATCACATATATATTCGACCTCTCTATCTCATCAGGCTTAGTTCCCAGTGGTCCCTAGAGAGTAACAATCTCAATAACTATCGGCCCGATTTCAAAATGGCCCTGTCTCTCAAAAACAATGGAATCATTAGTGAACAACCAGTTGAATTCATTCCTCTCAGAACATTCTACCCTAAGTCCACATCAATCTGGTTTAGAGCTAATCACTGCACCACCTCAGCTGTCACGTAATTTAAATAAGTAAACAAGTAAATAAAGTACTAATCAATAACAGGAAGAAATTTACTTAATGTACGTTATAGCCATATAAGTAATATATTGGCATGTTGTATTAGCAAAAGTCTTATGAACAAAACAAAGAAATTGGGGATTGAACCAGCAGTCACTTCGGTAGTTAGTGGGTTAAGGTTAGTTTTAAGGTTCACTTAACCGTTATGGTTTTAGTATGAAGTTTTAATAAACGTTATTAGTGTGGTGGAAAGTCGTGTTTTAATTAGAAATGCATTATTAATGAAGTGGGAAAATGAAAAAAAGTCTCAATTAAGTCTTAATTAAGTGGAATTTAATTAAAATATGTCTCACAAACCAGAGGGTGTCCTTCACTGTAGCTTATTAACACAGGAGTGAACTACCAACATCAGTACCCCCACAACCATTTAGTTCTCCTTCACACATTGATCCTTGACAATTGAACGTTTGAAGATTCACACATGTTCTTTTGAAGATACAATGATTGCCTTTATTTATGTTACGCTAAGGAAGAAGGTCAAATGTGGCTAGACGGCTTAGTACATCATGTGGATGTGACATCAAATGTGGCCAGACAGCTTAGTACATCATGCAAATGTGACATATTCTGTGCCTCCCTATAGAAGATCAGTAACAACCTCTCTAGTTCGTCTAAAGTTTAATCATGCTTTATAGTTTCCACTCATGATCAAACACAAAAGAGCTGATTCAAGGTACCTTTCTATCACGGTTAGGTTAACGGTTATGTTTAGGGTTAAGGTTAGTTTTCAAGGTACATTTAACGGTCATGGTTAGTTTAAGGTGACCGTGTGGTTAAGGTTAGGGTTATGGTTTGGGTGTTGGGGTAAAAACACTCCTAGCAATGTAGCGCCCTGGGAGCAAAAGCATTTGATACAGTGGACCGTTCTGTACTTATAGAAAGATTGCTCATTACAGGCTTTGATCGGGATGCAGCTGGTTTCAGAATTATTTATGTGACAGGCGTTATGCGGGAGGAGGAGGTCTGGATTCCTGCCTGTTACAAGGGGCGTGCCACAGGGATCCATTCTGGGCCCTGTCCTGTTCACCATTTACATCAATAAAATTGTCTCTTGCCTGCATGGTTGCCAAATTCATGTTTATGCAAACGATACAATTTTGTACAGTGATTCTGCAACTCTCCTTTCATGCATTGCAACATTCTCGTATTAATCTTAAACGGACAATTCATGGTTTTCTCAAGATCCCAAAAACTTTAGAGTTGTGCTACAACCCAGGTTTTACAAATAAGGAGAATTCTTACTGACGCTATAAGCTGCCTCCAGCAGCACCACTGAATAGTTGTATCAAATATTTGGCTAAGGCAGGCTGAGACTGGTCCATAAGACCCTGACGTATCAGAGCCCACCCCCCCAGGCTATAACACACCTGACTCAGTGCGCCAACATCATTCTAGCACATATATTCAGCCCAGGCATGAGTGCCAGCAAAGGCCAAATTAGTAATAACTCTTGTTCTTATTCATAAAACCTGAAGCACAACCCTAACGTTTCACAGCACCCATCGAGCTCTTGCTGATGCTATATTATCACCTCATGAGGTATAGAGGTAACCCCACACAATACATTAAGAAGAACAGTGTGCAGCGGCGGCTGGGTAGCGCAGCGGACTAAGCGCCTGCCTACCACCGCAGAGACACTGGGATCGAATCCAGCTGTCAGCGGTACCTCCGGCTTGGTCGGTCGTCCATACTAACACAATTGGCAGTGTTAGCGGGTGGGAAGCTGGTGTGGTATGTATCCTGGTCGTTGTAAACAGCGACTCCTACTGGTCGGTCGGGGCGCCTGCTCAGCAAGGAAGGGAACTGGGGGAGGTAGTGTGATCCTCCCACGCGGTACACTCCCCCAGTGAGAGTCCTCGCTGTCAGGTGAAAAGAAGTGGTTGGTTGACTCCACATGTATCGGAGGAAGACATGTGGTAGTCTTCACCCTCCCAGACCGACGGTAGGGGGTAAGAGCGCAACGACCAGGACGGGAATTGGCATAATAACTAACATAGGGATGGGGGAAAAGATCAATATAAAAAAATAAGAACAGTGTGCCGGACAAGTGCAACACATCCCTACTGTCTGGAAGTGGACATGTCCAGACTATAATACTTAACAAAGGTATAAGGAGATGCCCACGAAGCAGCAGCACACATGTCAATAGTGATACACCTTTCAGTAGAGCCCAGGATGTGCAGACACCTCTGGTAGAGTGTTGCTTGAAAAGCTGCTGAAGGATCTTTCCCCGAAGAAGAGAACACTAAAGATGTGGAATCCACTATCCAATTCCACAATCACTCCTTGGATAGGATCTTACCCAAAGACTGGGAACCGAAACATACATACAGAACGCAATAATCATTGGTGTCTGACAGCCCTGGTCGGAAAATGACTGTGATATTTCACATCTATGTTGCCCTGGAACCCTGGTCCACTTTTGACTGGCTCCGGTGACTGGCTGGCTCTTCAGGCACCTCGTGCCAGGACTGATCTGGGAACGACTGCTTTTTGTATTAGCGCAGCAGTCTCATGGAATGTCTTGCAACGTGACCTAAAACGCAATACTCGTATTCCTCTTGGACCCTTCAGGAATGTACCTTAATAACAAACCATGATCTTGTATGTTTGTATTTTCCACTCTGTAATCTCATCATCATTGTAAATGAGGGTCACCCTCAATGATTTCTCAGAGAATCTTAAATAAAAGGTTGAATGATTGAATGAATTAATGAATGAATGAGACAGAGAGATGGGGAGAGAGAGGGGAAGGGGGGGGGGGGGGCGTGGCCATAAAGCAGTAAGGGACATCCCAGTCCCATATTGTAAGATGCTTAACCCAGTTTCTCTGCTGAGAAACTATCGAGACATGTTGAAAGCTCTTATACGAAATCCAGCTGAATTCTTCTATGTATTATACATTTCTCTTAATAAGTTATGCATCATAAACTTGGGGTCTGTACATTTTATAAGGTATGTCATTTGTGTCTGTCGCATAAATGACTGGTGTAAGGCATGTCATGTATACAGTATATGTCATATAAAACATCCATGTGAAACAGCAGTGGCCTAGGCGGCTGGGTGCCCCAGCGGACAAGGCGCTCGTCACCAACGCAAGAGACACTGGTATCGAATCCAGCTGTCAGCGTTGCTTCCGGCTTGACCGGACCGTCATACTGGCTCGATTGGCAGAGTCAGCGGGAGGGAAGCCGGAGGGTGGGTCCGGGTCATTGTAAACAGCGACTCCTACAGTTCGGTCGGGGCGCCTGCACAGCGAGGGAAGGATCTAAGAGAGGTAGTGTGACCCTTCCACACGTTACACTCTCTCAGTGAGAGTCCGTGCTGCCAGGTGAAAAAAAGTGGTGGGCTGGGTACACATGTGTCGGAGAAGCATTTGATAGTCTCTCCGCCCTCCTGGACCGACGGTAGGGGGTAGAGTGTGCAACGACCAACATTAGGAGGGGAGAAAAATGGAAAAAGAAGGGGGAAAAAGAGAATGAAAAAAAACAGCAGTGGCCTAAAGGTGAGAGACGCGGGCTTGTGACCGAAAGGTCGCCGGCGTTCGAAGTCTGGGTGAATTCTGAATGGATGACGCTCTCCCATTTCATAGCGCGCACAGATGGAGTGCCCGGGAGCAAGGCACTTAACCTCCAACTGCTCCAGGGGAACAACTCTGGCTGCCAGCAGACTGTGGAGGAATGTAGCAGAGGTAGAGGTGGAGGAGGAGGAGAAAGGTTTATTCAAGATTCACTTCACAAAGTTCAGATGACATCTTTCTACTACAGTATCTACAGTACTTACTGTGACAAAATAAAATGCTCTTGTACACGTTACACTGAACACATTCAAAAATAATAATAATAATAATAATAATAATAATAATAATAATAATAATAATAATAATAATAATAATAATAATAATAATAATAATAATAATATAATAATAATAATAATAATAATAATAATAATAATAATAATAATAATAATAATAATAATAATAATAATAATAATAATAATAATAATAATAATAATAATAATAATAATAATAATAATAATAATAATAATAATAATAATAATAATAATAATAATAATAATAATAATAATATAATAATAATAATAATAATGATAATACTAATAAATAAATAAATAAATAAAAACAATAGAAGATAAAATCACAACTGTATCATCTACACAAGAAGAACCAGAAACAAAAACTAATTAAGTGTGGAGCAGGGCAAGAATGGAAAAAAAAAATAGTTTAAAGTAAATAATTAAATAAATTACAGTAGTCTTTTCCTATCATGCACTTTGCTACTAAATCATCTCTCTTACCTATATTACTACCTACTGTGCTACTAAGTCTATACTACTACCTACTATGCTACTATGTCTATACTACTACCTACTATGCTACTAAGTCTATACTACTACCTACTATGCTACTATGTCTATACTACTACCTACTATGCTACTAAGTCTATACTACTACCTAATATGCTACTATGTCTATACTACTACCTACTATGCTACTAAGTCTATACTACTACCTACTATGCTACTATGTCTATACTACTACCTACTATGCTACTAAGTCTATACTACTACCTACTATGCTACTATGTCTATACTACTACCCAGGGGCCGATATAGGATTGTAGGAGATCCGGGGTTTAGCCCAGAATCTTTTTACTTCGACACCACAACCTTTAACTTATACCACCACCTTAAAGCGGACAAACGGCACTAGAGAACACTTAAATTCACACCCTTTAATTAATGAAGCAAACAATAATAATAATAAATAATAATAATAATAATAATAATAATAATAATAATAATAATAATAATAATAATAATAATAATAATAATAATAATAATAATAATAATAATAATAATAATAATAATAATAATAATAATAATAATAATAATAATAATAATAATAATAATAATAATAATAATAATAATAATAATAATAATAATAATAATAATAATAATAATAATAATAATAATAATAATAATAATAATAATAATAATAATAATAATAATAATAATAATAATAATAATAATAATAATAATAATAATAATAATAATAATAATAATAATAATAATAATAATAATAATACACTGTATTTGTATAGCACCTTTCATACAAGAATTGCAGCTCAAAGTGCTTCACAGCAGTAAAAAAAGACAGGCATAAAATGAGCACAACATTGGCAGATCAAGAGCAATGCATAAAGTGCAGACATAAAGCATAAAATAGATAGCAGCAAAATAGACAAAGTCAAGGTAAGACATAGAACATTAAATCACATCGTTTTTCATATTAGGATCTAAGATCTAGGGTCAACTCGCCGAACGTTGAGCGCCAGGACCCCCAAAAACCCAGAGTATAGTCGGGTTTTCATCGTTGTTTCTTTTATTCAATATTTCCATTCATAAAGACATGCCGGCAGCCTGTGTTATCACTGGGGATGTGTCTGAGATCTAAAAAGTCCAATATCGCAGCATAATGCCTTGCGGCCGCTATTGCACTCCATTTGAAACGATGTGGCTTGGTGTCTGGGCCGAGCTGCGGCCTGCGTGCGGGGTCTAACTACTCGGTCAAGCCAAACGCTTATAACGCATGCATCGACGAGGGTCGGGTTCATGTTCAATGCTGGATTACGTTGGCACCTTGATCGACATCAGTACTTGGAATGGCGATCAGATAATTGGAATATTCTTTTCGGGACAGATCCTGGTCAAGGTAAGGACTATATGGTATCAATATTGCGTTGATCCAAAAATTCCTTCATGCTGATCGGGGCATGTGTGTGGCGTGTTCCGTTGGTTGCGATCAAAGCACGGAGGGGCGCCCCCCCCCCCCCCCCCCCCCCCCCTTCATGCATCCATGATGAAACATAATACCGATAATCTAAATTTGATTTGAGAACAGTAGCTAGTCCAGGGAAGAAACGATAACGCGTTTACTAGAATACACGTTGCCGGCCATTACGAAGCATTTTGGAAATTACACCAGACCACCCTGAAACTACACCCATATTCACAACGGTATAAAACGGAAATGTATGGATGGAAAAATGATCTGTTTTTTGCATCTTGACCGGAAGAAACTCAATGACCATTGACTATATTATTAGATCCATAGCTATAATATATAATATAGCTTTAGGCCTGCAAACACAGCCACGTATCCCCATGTTAAAAGGCGTTGGCCTTTCAACAGTAACAGTAAACAGCGCCATCTGGCGCTGAAAGTGTTAATAGGCATCTTTGTTTATGGTTTGATTATCACTGATACAAAGTAAAATAGTGCAGTGCAATAAAATAGTTAGTAAAATAGAATAAAATAATGCAATAGTGCATTGCAATAAAATAGTTATCATCGTATTTTTTTCGGGAGGCCGGTAAGGAGTGCATTACAGTAGTCGAGTCGGCTTGAGATAAAGGCATGGATCTGGTTTTCAGTGTCCTTTTGATTTATAAATGGCCGTACTTTAGCTATGTTTCTAAGGTGGAAGAATTATGTTTTTGTCAACTTGTTGATTGTGATTTAAAGCTTAGGTCTTTAGACTTAACTCACTCAAATACAGTTAGCAGCTGGATAGACTACAGATGGAAATTAGCTTCTGCTAAATCTGGTGCAAACATTAATTGTAAAAAAAAATAATAATAAAAATAAAAAATATTAATTATACTACTGCCTACTATGCTAATATGTCTATGTCTATACTACTACCTACTATGCTACTGATTTGATTTGATTTGATGTTTTTTATTTTCGTGTCTTACATACAGGTGTATGCCCAGCCAATATGGGCTTACAAGACATATACACAATAAGTATATAATAGTAACTCTCTCATTGACTGTCCCCTCATGTGCACCTGCACCATGCACTTTACCTGGACTTGATAACCACTATGTTTACCGCTCATCATGCACTTTATTATTTAAAATATTCTGTTATATGTACAGTGTTATGTGTTACATGTATATTGTACTACGGTCTGTGAGAGCTCCCCTGAACTTTCGTTGTATACTTTGCAATGACAATTAAAAGTCTATTCTATTCTATTCTATTCTATTCTATTCTATTCTATTCTATTCTATTCTATTCTATACTTGACAAATTACTTGACAAATTATGACATATAGA
>NC_140177.1:30622733-30706945 GCF_963971535.1 Notolepis coatsorum | reverse complement strand
TATTCTTTTTGTACAACCAGGGGTCATGTCTGCTTCACATGGGCTGTGGAAACATTCGGTTCACTTTACCGTTTTTTGTTATTTTAAGACTGGTCTTTAACTGTTTACATCTTTAACTCATTACATTATGGGGGAGTGGGGAGAGGGGCGTCTACATGAATCTATGATCCCAATAGAAATTAATGTGAATTTGACTGACTGTAGCTGTACATAGAATTGCATTACAAGAGAATAAAATGCCCTTTTTTTTCATTAACGAAAACTAGACAAAAATGTCATCCGTTTTCTGTGACTAAATCTAGACTAAAACAAAAAAGACAAAATCGAGACTAAAACTGACTAAGACTAAAATGCTCAGACCTGTAGTTGACTAAAACTGACTAAACTAAAAAATAAATGAAGGTGACTAAATATGATGAAAACGAAAAAGGAGCATTTGACACATGACTAAGACTAAAACTAAAATTTAAATAGCTGCCAAAATTAACACTGTACAGCACAAGTACAGTACAAGTTTGGCATCCAACCAGAGTGCAAATGTAACAGCAAAGTGGGGGTAATAATAATATACAATGTACAGGTGATTAAATTGGGTATAAAATATAGAAATGAGTACTATTGAGTATAGTGCTAATCAGATGTATGTACAGAGTTGTAGTACCGTTTTTCACGATTGCTAAAACACATTTCATGAAACTGCCCCCCTTTTCCCAAAACTCTAAACACAAAACACTTTTCTCAAGCTACATACACAAAACCTCACATTCTCTTTTCAAAACCAAACTATCACACCAAAACAGTTTCCCATATGCTCAAAAGTTAACTTTGATACCAAAATCCATCTCAATGCCTGCAAAAATGTAAACAGTACTAAGCATCATCATACACCAACAAATAATTGAAAACACAATGTTCAGAATGTGAGAATGCTCTTTTTACAGTTTCACAACTGCCAGGACACATTTTTAGAAACCTTCTTATCTGTTCTCAAAATATATGTATTGGCAATTTATAGATTTGTGTGTTTCATAGGAATAGTATGTAAATTACCGTAAGAAAATTAAGAAAATACAGATACTGCGTTTGGAAACATGACCTATACATGTACGATTTATTTTTATTTTTTTACAGTAATTACATAACTCCACTATCCTTATCAATATGTCACAGTTTTTTGTAAGCTATTTTAATACAGTAACAGTATACATACTGCATTTGGAAACATGACCTATACATGTACGATATAGGCCTACTACTATACAGTAATGCATCTTGTACACATCCTTCTTGGCCCCCACCCCCAAAGAAGAAGAAAAAAGATAAATCATTTGGAACCTTCAGCAAACTGTGCACTCTGCACTGGCCTATATAAATGTGGTCACATCATTTGCAACAAGTGTCTTACATTTTGAGTCGTTGTGTTTTATCAATCACACCAGATGTGTTCATTGTGTTAAACTTTTGCTGACTGTGGCTATCATTTTGCATCACATGAGCTTCAATGTGCACATTTGATCAGAGATTTTTTGCAACATGTGTTTTAGCAAGACAAAATGTGGTTAGAGTTGTGAGAAAAGGGGAATTGAGTTTTTTGGATTGTGTCAATAGGTGAAATGTGTTTATGGTTTTGGCAAATGGGGGCTAGTTTTATTGAATGTGGGGTTAGGGAACTGGTCATTTGGTTTAGGCCGGGTATTGGGTTTTGTGTTTTAGCAATCGTGAAAAACTTTAATAATATGTTAATATGTACAGTGATACAGGTATAAAGACACTATGGTAGTAAGTCATACTGGCCGGCAGCGTAACTAGTAAGAGTAGTTAAGGGATATGTACAAATATAGCCTAGCCCTAGATATAGAATCTACAGATATGTAAAAAGGATTATACAGTATGCAGGTATGTACAGACAGAGATAGAGAGTTCCAGAGGGTGGGGGCCGCCACGCTGAAGACTCTGTCCCCAAAAGCTCGTAGGCGGGTGTGGGGGGATGGAGAGCAGATATGTGTCTGAGCAGCCTCCGGGAGGGGGTGGAGGAGGTCAGATAGGTACTACTGGGGGACAAAGGCATGGAGGGATTTGTAGATAAGGACAAGGAACTTAGATGAGATATGGAGATCTGTTTTATTTTTATTTTTTTGTCAGCCCACCATAACAAAAAAAGGTCTGTTTTACTCCTGTGTTTATATACAAGAAAGAAAAAAAATGAATCCAATAAAGACTAAACAAAGTCTGGTATTGGGGACGACAGGATGCCATGCTGAAACCACAGATTGTGCCTTTAATTAAAGATCAACTAAGCTAATTTCATGGCTCAGAATGCACTTGAGGATTTCCAACAGTAGGGGGCTCTCTCAGGCAATTGCTTTGTGAGAGTCCCACTGTATTGCTTGGCAAACAAACAATCAGAAGAGCCCCTGGTTCCATAATCCAGGTCTCCTCGTTAGGCTGGGGGAGGGGATGTATCTAATCCAGGTCTCCTTTCACTTTAAAGGTCACTTTAAAAGGCAAAACTGTATATTTGTATATTATTGTATAGAGTACTCACCTTTCCTTTCATTCTTAAGTTTAGCATTGTATTGTATTTTATTCTTATTACTTTTTATCATGTCTATTTTATTATCTATTCTATTTTATTATTTTATTATTTGTATTTTGCACAATCGAGGCGGGCATAGCCACCTTCATTTCACTACATGAGTACTACTGAATCTTGAATCTCCTCGTTAGGCTGGGGGAGGGGATGTGTCTAATTCAGGTCTCCTCGTTAGGCTGGGGGAGGGGATGTATCTAATCCAGGTCTCCTCGTTAGGCTGGGGGAGGGGATGTGTCTAATTCAGGTCTCCTCGTTAGGCTGGGGGAGGGGATGTGTCTAATCCAGGTCTCCTCGTTAGGCTGGGGGAGGGGATGTGTCTAATCCAGGTCTCCTCGTTAGGCTGGGGGAGGGGATGTGTCTAATTCTGTGCCGGAGTGACCACGAAGGAGTCTGGAAGTGGTCAGTAAGGTTTGTTGACTCTCTAAATTTAGGAACGGGAGGGCTTTTGGCTGAGATCTCTGTGTGTATGTGTGCTCAGCGCTCTTATGGTTGGCACCTGAGTGGTGGTTCTGTCCTCCTGAACCCATTCCGACAGTATATGCCCCAATATCTTGGGTTGGGCAGATTCTTTTCAGAATGTAATGCGTTCTGATCACCTGCTTTAAAAATGATAATCCGTAATCTGAATTACTTTCAGTTACTTTTGCATTTGTTTCTCTCTGAAATGGATAGAATATAAAGTAAAACAAACAATGTATTACTTTATTACGGAAGCGTATTGCTGCCACACCAGAAATAGAAAAAAGTAGATCAGTATCATGTTATAACATGACACGTTTATTGTTATAACAAGATCTTTTTCACGTTATAACAATATATTTTCACATTATTACGACATACAAACTTATCACCTTATAATGTGAAACATTTGAACGTGATAACTTATTGTTTTAATAATAATAATAACTTCGTTTTATATAGCGCCTTTCATAAGACCCAAGGTCGCTTTACATAGGGGGGGGGGGGGGGGGGGGTGACAAATTAACAAACATAGTAGACAGACACAACATATACATATATATATAAGTGAGAAATTAGGGGTTAAAGGCCAAGTTGAAAAGGTGGGTTTTGAGCAGTTTTTTAAATGAGTCCAGAGTTGGGGCAGTGCAGAGTTCTGCGGGGAGGGAGTTCCAGAGGGTGGGAGTTGCCACACTGAAAGCTCTGTCCCCGAACGTCCGCAATCTGGTTCGGGGGATGGAGAGCTGACCAGTGTCCATGGATCGCAGGGACCGTGACTGAGTGTAGGGGTGGAGGAGGTCAGTGAGGTACTGAGGTGCCAGAGCGTGAAGGGATTTGTATAGCAGGAGGGTTTTGTAGGTGATGCGGGATTTGATGGGGAGCCAGTGGAGGTGGATGAGGGTGGGGGTGATGTGCTGCCAGGGTTTGGTGCGGGTTAGAACCCTGGCAGCTGAATTTTGAACATACTGGAGCCTGTCCAGGGTTTTGCTTGGGACCCCGGACAGGACCCTGTTGCAGTAGTCCAGGCGGGAGGTGACGAAGGCGTGGATGAGGGTCTCAGCTGTGGTGTCGGAAAGTGATGGTCGGAGTCTGGAGATGTTTCTGAGGTGGAAGAAGGCGGATTTGGTGAGGGAACTGACATGGGATTGATAGGAAATGGTGGAGTCCAGGATAACGCCCAGGTTGCAAACCTGGGCGTTAACATAAAATGTGTCACGTTATAACGTGATAACGTATTGTTTTAACATAAAACGTTTCACATTATAACGTGATAAGTTTGTATGTCGTAATAACGTGAAAATATATTGTATTAACGTGAAAAACATCAGAAATCAGAATGGTCTCAGCGGTTAGGTGGCCGAGCGGAGATTGCGTTCGTCACCAACCCCGGAGCTGTGAGCTGGATTCGCCTGTTCCACCAACCCCGGAGCTGTGAGCTGGATTCGCCTGTTCGAATCCAGCTCACAGCTCCGGGGTTGTCACCAGCTTGGCTGGCCGTCTGCACTAATACAATTGGCTGTATTAGAGGGTGGGAGAAGCTGGCGGGGTGGGTCTGGGTCGTTGTAAACAGCGACTCCTACAGTTCGGTCGGGGCGCCTGCTAAGCGCGGATAGGACTTGAGGGGGATAGTGTGATCCTCCCACACGCTACGCCCTCTCGATGAGAATCCGCGCTGCCAGGTGAAAAGAAGCGGTGATTGGCTGGACGTGTGTCGGAGGAAGCACGTGGTAGCCTCCACTCTCCCAGATGATCTGACTGTGGGGGGTAAGTGCGCAGCGACCAGGAAGGGACTGGGAATTGGCATACGACTAACATTGGGATGGGAGAAAATCGGAGGAAAATGGAGGGGGAAAAAGATAAAAAATAAATAAATAAAAAATAAAAATCAGAATGGTCTTTATTGCCAAGTATACTTTTCACAAGGAATTTGCTTTGGACGTTACTGGTGCGACATTAGCGGACAGACATTCATTAACAGACAGATAATACAATAAAGTGGTTGAGTAAAATAAAATGAAATATGAGCTAAGTTAAGCACAATAGAATAACATATTTATGAAATAAAATATAGGCTAGGGCTGTACGACTGTATAAGAGGTTGAATAAAATGATGGATATGAACTAAATTAAATATAGCTCAATAGATAGATATAGTACAATTATAAGTAAAAATAAAATAGGAATAGGAGTAGGCCAGGGCTGTGCAACTGGGCAGATGTGGTCAATTATACAATTATATACACTAGGGGTCGGCCACAATCTTACCTGCACGCTTCCGAGTTCTGGAGGCGTACAGGTCCTGGAGGGATGGCAGATTGCAGCCGATCACCTCCTCAGCAGGGTGGATGACACGCTGCAGCCTGCCTTTGTCCTTGGCCGTGACTGCAGCGTACCATACTGTGATGGAGGAGGTGAGGATGGACGTGTAAAAGTGCACCATCATCGTCTTTGGCTGGTTGAATTTCTTCAGCTGCCACAGGAAGTACATCCTCTACTGTGCTTTCTTGAGGAGGGAGCTGATGTTCAGCTCCCACTTGAGGTCATGGGAGATGATTTCCCCCAAGAATCGGAAGGACTCTACAGTGTATGTTATAACGTGATACTGATCATTTCTTTCTGTGTCTGGTGTGGCTGCAATACGCTTCCGTACTTTATGATCATATAATCATTAAGGCTGTCAAAGTTAACGCGGTATTAACGCGTTATCGCCCGATTCTATTAACGCCACTATTTTTTTTAACTCACGATTAACTGGAAACAAATATAATCTTTTTTTAAACTTTTTTTCTAGACTTCACTCAGGTATATTATTGATGCTCTCATCTATGTTTGTTTCTGAAGTGTGTGTGTGTGTGTGGTGTGTGTGTGTGTGTGTGTGTGTGTGTGTGTGTGTGTGTGTGTGTGTGTGTGTGTGTGTGTGTGTGTGTGTGTGTGTGTGTGTGTGTGTGTGTGTGTGTGTGTGTGTGTGTGTGTGTGTGTGTGTGTGTGTGTGTGTGTGTGTGTGTGTGTGTGTGTGTGTGTGTGTGTGTGTGAGATATATAGAGAGAGAGGGGGGTGAGAGATGAGGAAGGGGCAAGAGAGAAAGAGAGCTGGGAGAGTGTGTGTGAGAGAGAGAGGGGGTGTGTGTTATTACTCAGCCCTTGTGTGGGTGAATGTAACAAGTTCCTAACGTTTTCTTTCCCCTATTATTTCATGCACACTTCATTCATTGTTTTAAATTATTATTTTCTTTTTGCGCATCACTCTGTTTTTAATTTGATGCAAATTTGCAATGCATGAGGGTCATCCTTTTGTGTTAAATGGCTGCATAAAGCAAGCATTTGTTGACTCGCATGTTGATAAGAGTATTACAACTTGGAACTTGTAGAAAAAAAAAGTGATTAATTTGCGATTAATCGCAAGTTAACTATGGACAATCATGCGTTTAATCGAGTTAAATATTTTAATCGATTGACAGCACTAATCATATAATCATTATCGACTACCATTTCAGGAAAAGGTCTCTATTGGTGTCTATAATCTCAAAACCAAAGGCATGTTGCCTTTTCAAACCTGGTATTTAGTCATCCAGCAAATAGTACCTCAGACGAAGAACCATGTAAGTCCATTTGACATTTTTGGAGAAACAATGTTTTAAAATGTTATTATCTAAAGATGGTAAATTAGTGTGTTGTGTTCACACATCTTTAACACATTGGTTGCCAGCCGGATATGGCGATGTATCACTTGGATGCCACCACGTTAATGAATGGGAGGATGAGCACATTTCCGAACGCATAAACTATATCTTAAATTATGGCTATGTGTCTAATACACCCGTCGCTTATCAATGACTTGCTTGCAGTCAACATGTATGAAACGGATTGTTTTTTCATCAGTACATTTCTGTTTTATACCATTTTGAATACAAGTATAGTTTTGGTGATTTCTAATAATTTCAGAGAAATTCCGCGAAAATAGCCATTTACTGGAATACACAAAACATGTTGTCATTTTCCGGCTGATTTATGAATAGTTTTCAAATAAACGCTAGATTATCAAGAGTATTTGTGTTCTTATGCACGATACAAAAGCGGGCTGAACATTTATTTATTTACGTTGTGCAATCTGTGAAAAACAACTCTGATTAACCCAAAACTGGTAATATAGATTCCTTAGCTCAGATCAGATGTTCTGCAAAAAGATGAATCCAATTCCTGATCGCCATTCCAAATATTGATTGCGTTTATTGATCCAACGTTATAGTCCGAAACGCATGATCCAAGCTGCTTCCAGCCTCGCCAGTGACTCTGGTAACACGACACTGCTTGCCAGAGGTGGGGAAACCCTGGGGCGGCATTTTTCTCTGATGCACTTTTTCACTCAATCCAATCCAATGATGTGCATTACCATCAGTTTTTTTTTCAGATAGGAGGTTTTGTTCTTCAACCATCGATATGTAATCTCATTAACAGTAACTTCCCTGTGATCAGATACTATAATCCCCTTACATAACAACCTGCCGTTAATACCGCGCTGCGTGTCCACTAGTACATCAGGTATCGAGCGGTATCGCTCCCATTTAATTTCACAGACTGAGTGGGATGTTTATCAAACATATTGCCCCGATAAATCCTCTCTTGATAATTGAGATAAATCTTCACTTAAAATTCACATTTGTCACATTTCCTATCATAAGTAAAGCTTTAAATGTTGTCAGATCTCATGTGTTGTTCGACTGCTGATCTGCGTAAAGGCTGCGTGCCCAGTCTGTCGAATTTGCTTCTTTATCGAGTGTGAATCTGATAAAGTAAATCCAGGCCAACCGGCCGAAGCCAAACCGAAGCACCAGACTGTTATTAAGTGTGTGTAGTCTGACAAAACCTTGTAGCGTAGCACTGGACAGAGCGAGTGTGCAGAGTGGTTTCCTTATGCTAGCTGCCGCTAGGGGACTACGCGTGACATCATTCCTCCAATTACCCTGAGCCAATAGTCGGCCGACAGGACCATTTATCACGTTTACGGCGGTGAGTGCTTTCGTAAGCTTCTTTTTGGGGGGGTGGGGGTGAATCTCAAATCCCTGCTTGAGCTGGAGCCTTATGAGGGGGAGTGGGGGGGTTTAACCTGACAACTTATTCCACCTTTAATTCCCTTCTAAAAATGACTGTAACTCCTCTAGTCAGAGACCGAGCAATGCGCCCACAGGCCTCTCCCACTCACACCTAAACAGGAGCTATGTTAAGTACAGCTTCTAGAAGTCTGCGTGTATGCGTACATGCGCACACATGCATATGTGCGTGTGTGTGGGGGCGCGCAACGTGTGTCTACGTGTGTGTGCTCACTGTAGCCCAGCCCCAGGGCCAGGCGCAAGTGCGCGCATGCAAGCGTGACCACCGTATGTGGCACCGGGGGTATTATGGGTGTGCATCTCTTTTGCAGTTTTACGCATGTATGTGATTTTCTGTGTTATATTCGTTCCAGGGTATCAATTTGGTGAGGCAGTCCGGCCACTGGGCCAGTAATAAACATCTATTCCAGTGCTCCCTGTGCAGTGGTCTCTAACCACAGGCAAGCATGTGGTCGGCTCCTGCCACCACAAGGAGAGCCCTACGTACTGTTGGACTGGAACGAGCCCATGGGGGCCCGCAGGGCCCCGTGACACACTGGCACCGACTGGTACACTTGGCATGAGGTTTAAACCCCACCCCTCCATGTTTTCAAAGGCATGCCCTCCCTTTGCTTGGTAGATTCTCAGATGTTTATGGTTGAAAAGAAATGTAGGTGACATGGCATTATTCTGACAGTGGTGAATGGAAAACGAGCACGACGACAGCTCCCTGAGTGAAAAGAGCTGGTTGGTAATACTTTCTATGAAGAAGAGCGTGTCTGAGATGACGTTTATAAAGAAGTAGTTATACATTTGTGTTATACATTCACATGCTAGTTATAGGTCATAATGGCTCACACGGTACGGTATGAACAGTAGCCGAAACGTTTGGCTGCGAAACAAAATGGATTTTTTTTTTTTTTTTGTGCGGTTCAGATTTCACTGGAGTCTCTTTGCTATGGAGTGATCCGGCCCTCCATAGCAAAAACATTTCTTTTATACTGTGAAACAGTATAAACACACTAAACGTGTATTTAATGACATATTGTGGTAACATTATAAGAAATCTTCACTTTACAATCGCGTATAATGCTTTTCAATTGTACATTGTACATGTTATACGCATATTAAATAATTCAACCACATTGCTGTTGTTTAATCCCTCAATACTCCCAATCCCAATACCCTGAAGAGGACTATAATCGTTGGTTTTATTGATCAATTATATTCACATTGAGACTATGAGTATCTTCTTTCACCCCCCCCCCCCCCCCCCCCCCACACTACTTTTCAATCTCACACCAGAACGGTCCTCTTCCTTCACACTGATTTCATGAAGATCCACGTACGGTAGTTGACAGGGAAGAAAAGTGAAATATACAGGGACAAATGCTACCTGAATCATGGTGAAAGATCTAGTGTCTTTGGAAACAATGACACTCCTATTGGGAGAAAATGATTCCACATGCGGGAATGTGTTCTCCCTCTTGTTAAGTGATTCCAGACATACTGCTCTCTCTATCGGCTTCGTGTGCGCACACACACACACATACACATACAGGCACGCACACACTCACTCACGTGCATGAATACACACACACACACACACACGCACGCACACACTCACTCACGTGCATGAATACACACACACACACACACACACACACACACACACACACACACACACACACACACACACACACACACACACACACACACACACACACACACACACACACACACACAAACAGACAATCACACATACTCAGTCAGGGCTCCAGGGATCTACAGTATCCGTGGGCAGCATCACTTGTCGGTGCGTTGAGATGGCATTACGCCACCATGCGCCATAAGAGACAACAGTGAGAATGCAAACGCAGCCCGTCTCCCATTCTTCTGGATCCTTATCCAGAGAGCTGCCATTCCTACTCTGGAAAAGGCAATGAATCAACGTCAGTCAAAAATGTTTATAATGGTCTTTGATATTATTGCAGGTCCACCCCCCCCCCCCCCCCCCCCCCCCCCCACCCCCCCCCCCCAACCCCCCCCCACCCCCCCCCCCCCTTTCTCTACGGCCGGGGGAGTGGGCTCTTAACGGCCAGATGTTGGAGGTGGAATTTTTCTAGCCTTTCCGTGTCGGCCTGCCATGTGGTCCGCTCCTTTTAAAGGATCACAGGTGACACACACCTCTGTTGCGCGGTTATATGGCGTGACGTGGACGGTCTGAAACACCAATGCCTAATTCACTCCCTGACAAAGAGAAGTGTTTATATCTGAAGATCTGTACCAAAGACTGTCTCTCGCCTCTGACAGTTGCTCAAAGAACTGAGATAACACAGTGGAAAAACAGTGACTTGACTTTGCTTAAACTAATGGAAAAGCCATGTGGTTTTCACCCCCCACCCCCCCTCTCTCTCTCCTGCATGATGCCTGATGACTGCTTGGTTGGGGAACATTGTGATGCAGAGGAACGCAGCTTACCGACATGGTGGAAACAACGTTAAAGCCAACTGGTGGTTACTGTATACTAAGCCGCCATCTTGGCAACCGCTCAACAAACACACCGTAGGGAGGTGATGAACATGGAAGATATGTCTGAATGTTCTACGGTCATAACTCCTAAACGTGGAACGTTTCCCCGATGTAAATGTCTAGGCCCAGTGCTTTCACTGTGGAAACGGTAGTGACTGTGTTATCCCCGAGACGTACCCCCCCTGTCCCGCGGAGATAAACAAGTCCAAGAGAGAGAGAGAGCCGTCCACGTTTTACGGTCCTTTACTCGAGGCAAAACATCGCTACGACGCCGTTTACAGGAAGATACGGCAGGGCTCTCGTTGTGAGTAGAACAAAACGGACCATTCATATTCCCTGTAATTGTGGGTGATATGATTACAGCGCGTTGTAATCTACTTCATGTGTTTTTCCCTTGGCCGGGGCAGTCTCTTTGGTCCTCGCTGGGAGCCCATGGCCCGTGAACGAGGACTCGAGCCAATGTGGTTTCCATTTGAACTGCTCCTTGTTTGGAGGTATGGTGACATGAACCGCTATCCCCGACCCTCCATCCTTTATCGGACTACTTGTGAGAGAAGAATCCCACCATTCAGTTCAGGCCATCTGATGTGAATCATAGGATTCGTATAAGGATTCTGATAAAGGGCAGGATGTGGGCGTTCACAGGGGGGGTGGGGGGGGGGGGGGCTCTGATGAAAGAAAACCAAAAAAAGTCAGATCAGCTATGATGTAATTCATTCAGCTGAGATGAGATAAGAAAGCTCTTCTGCACAGGGCCATTCCAGCAATCTGATCCACAATAAACAACACCATCCCCCGCTCTGCTGCTGCCCTTAATGGACCTTACTCTTAACACGACCGAGCAGAGGCATACACGATCTGAGGCTTATCATTTCAGACAGCCAACTCGTAAATCAAATTCCTAATACCATGTAAAAGTTGGAGGACTCCTTCTGATCCTGGGCTCGAAAGCCATGACTTCCACCCCTCCAAAAAGCAGCCCTTCTCCGGTTTCCTGTTTAGTCTGTGGAGTCACAGGGGGCAGGGGGCGGGAGCACTAGGCGGATCCAGTGTCAGTAGATTTGGGACCTCCAATAACTGCTGGATCAAGTCGTGAATGTGAAGTGGAGCTGGGATGTTAATTTACGGCATTAGATGAAATACAACTTGGCTTCATTAGTTTGCATTGTCTTTCCCTCTCGCGGCAATAAGCAAATGGTATCCAAAACCAGCTAGAGATTCATATGAGATTTAAAAAAATATTCAGATTTCTGCTTCAACGTTATCTTCACGAGGTGATGACTGGGTGGGAACACAGTTCAATGTCCAAAGGATGAATGGCTGGAAACGCCACATGCACAAGATGCCAGTAAGGGGGGGTCTGACTCTTTCTTACCATAAACAGCTTAAACAGCTGGACTGAAGGCTATTTGCTTAGTCACTAGTCAGGGTGAGCAACCGTCTACAGAACCTCCCAGGAGAATGTTCCAATTCCCTCCACGTTACTAAGTGTCCTGAGCAGAGCCGTGGAAAATAACCACAGCTCCCACGCCTCAGCCTAATGTAGAAACATCCCCACCGATCCAAAGACATGCACACATTGATTAACCCTGCAGATATGAGGAGCAGAGCGATATAAATCTGTAGGTTTTCAGATGAGTGATACATTTAAATGTCAGTGTCTAAAAGACTACACATTGCAATGTTGTGTACAGGCCGAGTACATTCAAGTAATCAGGTACATTCAGGTGGAGTACATTCAAGTAATCAGCTACATTCAGGCGGAGTACATTCAAGTGATCAGGTACATTCAGGCCGAGTACATTCAAGTAACCAGGTACATTCAGGTTATGTACAGTATATTCAAGTAATCAGGTACATTCAGGTTATGTACATTCAAGTAATCAGGTACATTCAGGCAGAGTACATTAAAGTGACCAGGTACATTCAGGTGGAGTACATTCAAGTAATCAGGTACATTCAGGTGGAGTACATTAAAGTGATCAGGTACATTCAGGAGGCGGAGTACATTCAAGTAATCAGGTACATTCAGGTGGAGTACATTCAAGTAATCAGGTACATTCAGGCAGAGTACATTCAAGTAATCAGGTACATTCAGGCAGAGTACATTCAAGTAATCAGGTACATTCAGGTGGAGTACATTAAAGTGATCAGGTACATTCAGGTGGAGTACATTCAAGTAATCAGGTACATTCAGGTGGAGTACATTCAAGTAATCAGGTACATTCAGGCAGAGTACATTAAAGTGATCAGGTACATTCAGGCAGAGTACATTCAAGTAATCAGGTACATTCAGGTGGAGTACATACATTCAAGTAATCAGGTACATTCAGGTGGAGTAAATTCAAGTGATCAGCTACATTCAGGCAGAGTACATTCAAGTAAGCAGGCACATTCAGGTGGAGTACATTCAAGTAATCAGGTACATTCAGGTCGAGTACATTCAAGTGATGCAGGTCGTTCAAATGCCAATAATTTAGATTGACTATAGCCT
The DNA here is from genome assembly GCF_963971535.1 of Notolepis coatsorum. Classification (NCBI taxonomy): domain Eukaryota; kingdom Metazoa; phylum Chordata; class Actinopteri; order Aulopiformes; family Paralepididae; genus Notolepis; species Notolepis coatsorum. Next base: position 30,693,781 of record NC_140177.1, on the reverse strand, counting down.
GCAATGGCTAGTAGGTTTATGTGAGATGTTAAAAAAACATTCTAAATGCTTCTTCATCTGAAGCCTTCTTGCTGTTCTGCATGCAGCAGATTCTTTTTTTTATTCACAGTCACTGGCATTAATGTGATCTGATACACAAATCACTTTGTAAGATGTATCATCAATGGCACACAAACGTGAACATCTGTGATAAGCCTCTGAATCTTACTGGAAACTATTGTTATGATTATGAATGTGGAGGGGGAAGAAATGCCAGAATTCTCTCAACAAAAGGTCTTTAGACAAGGAACGACACAGATCTTCCTTAAAACCACACTAAAGAGAACTAATGATGAACATCCATGGCCCATATCCACTCCCAAACTGTGATGAGTCCAAACTCCCTGGCTAAAAGCTATTGGTAGTGGCACAGTATCTGTTGTATACAAGACATCATTGTTTGCTTTTCCCACAGCAGTCGCTCTTCTTGGCCCGAGTCGAAGTTCCCCGAATCACTTGAAACCGTTGTTTCCACGTGACTTTGGCTCCCGGCCTTTTAGACGCACGATAACACAGGAAGTTGCTTCACGATAGGGATAGCCCATGTGCATACTTGCCGTGTTGGACAGAGGCTCCACGCGCCACACTGTCAGCTCATCCTTTTTTTACGGCTGGCTGGAGATGAGTTTTAGGAAGATGTTAGCCGGTGAAATATGCCTGGGGGGAGTGTTTACATTATCACAGATCTATCCACTTAACACGCAGCCTAACAGTTCACCCCTGGGAGAGGAGGTCACTCATCATGAGGGCTTGATGACTCCGCTCCGTCCGGGCCCTCCTTCAGGCAATCGGAAAAGCTACGGTATCACATCTCCGGTCCCAGAGATTTACACACCGCTAGTCCTTATCAATCAAGCTCATGTTATACTTGGAACTAGTTAAGCAAATACAAGTCGTTGACACAGTGACAATAGTCAGCCCGTAAGAACTGCAGAATTCCTTCCAAATGTTCGTAGCCCTCTCTGCAGTCACTCTGTTCTTTCCCCCAGCTGTGCAAACAGAGGAGCGAGTGATGACTGAGCGAAAAGCAAGTGACCTTATGAAATCTGAAAGTGAGAGCACACGTAGCCCCCTTCCTTTCAAGTCCTATTAGGCAAGGCTGCTTGGGTACCACTCACAGCTATAATAAGCATGCCCAGACAAACACACATTCCTGCAGTAGTTTTGTGGTCTGCAATGTCTAGCATGCATCCCTTCTCCCCACCTCCAGCCCGCCACACACTGCCGCTTCCTAGCAGTATAATAGACGGCGACGCAGGAGCTTCTGAGGTTATACGTCTGCGTGTGATATATAGGGCAATGCAGGTATGTCTGGGAGTAACATCTGAAACTTAAACCTGGTTGCCAGATATGGTATGAAGGAATGTTGATGTGAATTAGTCCTAAAGCCCGTGGGGGGGAATGTCCCTGAGGCGGAGAACTGACGGCATGTGTGAACGCAGATAAAACAGTACATTGACCGTTGACATGGAAGAGAAGTTTCACCGGCATCGCACTGGTCTTGGTATTACGTCACATGCAGTATGTGTAGGAAGGGTCTCCTTCCGTATAATGTGAGGGGGTTTTCAGGTGTGAGGGGATGCGAATGTGAAGTATTGTAGATGAATACGGCGCGGTAGATCTCCGGAGAGCGCGGCCCTGTTCACTCATCTCCACTGTCCCCCTGGCAACTGGTACAAAGCATAGTTTTCTGAGATGTACATGAGTACGGCGTGGTAGATCTGCAGCTGGCACTGCCCTGTTCACTCATCTCCACTGTCCCCCTGGCAAACGGTACAAAGCAAAGAGTTTTCTGAAATCTGAAATTACTCTGATTAAAAGCCATCTCCGGGCAGAGAAACGGAGCCGCTGGAGGACATTTTGAAGGCATGTATGTTTTTAGAGCTGTTCTGCGGGGCTCAACCATGCTGGGGAGTGGATACTTATTATAGAATAATTATACAATGTCTTCTTGGTACGCATTGGCAACGGACGGCCTCAGCTGTAATCATACGCTTGCAGCTACACAGAGAATAGCTCCGAAAGACGCTCCAGAAATGTTTCAGGCCGTCGCAGAGAACAAGGAGTCGCCTTCCGTCTGAACATTCTGTCTGCTGCTGGAAACACTGTTCTTACGAAGGGAACTGGAGCTTTGAGGTTCGGCTCCTCAGAGGTCCTCTCTGCCAGCTCTGCAGGGGCGTCCTCAAATTAAACTAATCACTTTGGGCTACGGTCCGAGCGAACAGCGGGAGCGAGAATGCCTTGACATTTTCAGCCTGACGGTTAAAAACAGATCTAGGCGAGCGTCTGTTTCAGGGAGCCAGATTCTACGACGTGTTCAGTCTTTTTGATGGAAACTCGCTGTGGGCCTCCTGCTGAACCAGCACAATGTTCTGACCTGAGGTCACTGAGGTCACTGCATGGCACCGTACTGCTGACCACACCAAGAGGGGTTCAACACAAGATAAATTCACAGTAGCCTATTATAAGTATATAATATATATATATATATATATATATATATGTGTGCTGTCAGGCGATTAAAAAAGGATTTGTAATTAATTAATCTAATTAATCACATTTTAATCGCATAACCATTTTATGCCTGATATTCTATATTCTATAATCATATTTCAAATTGCATGTGTCCGGATGGCATAATTCAGTACTGTATCTACAAAACCTTCTGTTTAATCATCTTCCATTTATTAATTTGCTTAGATTTTTCAGGTCTGGTAAATTTTAGCATGGTGTTATTCACAGTCAAAGATAAAAAAAATTATTGATATTCTCATTTGGTTCATTACAATTTACTCAAGCCTAGTAACAGACACAGTATTTCTGACACTGGGAATACATTCCCTGAGATCCATAGATGTCCCTAGAATCACATACCAAGAACATGCAAATGGACCATATTAAAAAAAAGTCTGTAAATGTGTATTCTACGTTCTTATGGGATGAATGAGATTAAAAACAAACAAAAAAAACATATAAAAGAATATATATTTTATTTTAATAAATGTTGAGTTAATTTTCATAACGCGATAATTTGCTGTGTAATTAATTAATCTAATTAACGCGATAAACTGACAGCCCTAATATATATATATATTTTCAAATCTTAGTAGCTTGTTTAGTAGTTAAAAACGTTGGGACATGTAGTTTAGGTATAATCTCAAACGATTTCCGCAGACATTTTGTATTTTCCAGGATTCCACCTCGACAACTAAAACAACCTGTCCTCTCCTCAAAACACACCCTTGGGTTATGCTTAAGTGAGGCTTCGCCTGCCCTAGTCACTAAATCAAACACACCCACACTGACTCCTCAGTGTCAGTTCAGCCGTTGCTCTGTGTTACTATTATGAGGTTCCAGACTCAGGAATGTGATCATTTTCCACCGTGCAGTTTGGATGCAGTTCCAACTACTGTCCTTATTCAAAATAGTTTTAGTTTGACAAACACACCATTTTTGAGAGTAGTTAAAGATTTTAATTACTTTTTATTGCTAAGTAGCTAGCAGTTTAGATAAATATAGTTTTTTGAGTAGTTTCCCCCGACAATATGTACCGTGACACACTTTGGTTGGACACATGGTTTAGTCTGCCTCTGCCCTGTCTGCGTTACTTGGACATTGTGGTGTGGTGGGACCAATGGGCAGACGGCCTGCCAGCACCTGCCCGCAGGGACCTACTTAGTCCTTGGGTCCGTTGCCATGCGGCTACCACCAGAAATCTAAACTACAGTACCCTAACTAATTCGTTCAGGGACAGTACGGGCAGCTATGCATTCGCCTTATGTAGCTCAATGCTGCTAGCATAGCGTGACACATGTCAGCCGTGTCTATTTTTACCCTATAGAACAGTGGTTCCACCTGCTGCTCCTGCTTCGATGTGTAGCACTTTTCTACAGGTTGATTGCTATTGTTTTATTGTGCTTGTATTTTATTAAGCTGAATTAAAATTTTCATTTAAAATGTCGGTTGTATGGTAGTCTACTGTATGTGTATTGTGCTTTGTTATGTATGTATTGTCATAATTCGTGCTTGCCTTCTTGGCCAGACCACCCTTGAAAAAGAGACATCGGTCTCAATGTTTTATTTTTTATTTTGGTTAAATGGAAGTTTGAGGATGATGATGATGGTGATCAAGTTTTCAAGTTTGTTTATTATTTGTCATAATAAAATACAGAATACTTTATGATGATGATGATGTTCTAATAATACTTAGAATCCACATCAGCAGCATCCAAGAAGTACCTCAGACAAGACAACAGTGAAGCAATCATTGGGCAAATCATTTACAATAGGGAGAGTCACAGTTGAATGGATTTAGCCATTGACATAATTTCATGACATGTTTTAAAGATGTTAGCTAGGCAACCCCTTTGGATCCTGAGGTGGAGTTAATCATCATTCAGAAGGCAGTTATATGTTGTGCAGTGAGTCTAAAAGTTATAGTTCATTTCAGAAGATATAGTTAATTTCAATGTATTCAATTGCAGTCGTTAAAAATCAATAATTGGATTTTCACTAACACTCTCTAATATGTTACCCAATGTTTGCATGGTAACTGTCCATTTTTACCATTCATCATCCATGATATCTCCAACACAACTGAATTTTGAAGATACTTGATCTGAATGACAGGTCCTGTATGTTCATCCATTTGACAGGTCCAAGGGAGGCACTACATTGCCAGTGTGTTCATCCATGTATGATATTGCCGACACTACTGTTTCAAACTAATTTAGAGCCATGTATTAAAACCTCTTTTGGCATTTGAGGTACCTCATTGTACTTTTGTAGACAGTAGTTCTTAACTTCTATTCAACATGTTTATTACCTCCACAAAGGAGGTTATGTAATCGTTCCCATCTGTCAGTAAGTGGGTCTGTCTCAGAACGAGATATTTCAAATTGGCTGTGCATTATTCATGACCCCAAGAGGAAGAAATCGTTTGTTTTTGGTGCCCCCAGCCTTTCCTCTAATGCCACTCTCAGGCCAAGAATTTTCAACTGAGCATATCTCCATCTTTTGTGTCGTACAGTAACAGAATTTGCTGTGAATATTCATGATCCCAGAGAGAGAAACATGTTGATTTTTCTGACCTGGTGACCTTTCCTCCTACGCCATATGGATTTATAGCCTGGGTCTGCTGAGACTGGCAATATTGAGAACTCATCTACCCAGTACAATGTAAGAGTAATGGCAAAGTGGGGAGATTGTTTGGCCTTGGGGGAGGCCTGCACTCTAGTGTAGTTAAGTTAAGTTGTGATGATTGCACAAAGGTTTGATGAGTTATGGCTTTTTCATGTGGCATTTGTAGTACCCTCTATTCGTAGATGTTAAAATACTTTTTCAGTCATGGTTCACCACCTCTCCTCAATGTATAGACTAATTTAGGGCCCTTCAATTCAAAGCTAGCACTATGGGTAATCATTCACAGACATTGGCTCCTGAACACAGTCAATCAGTCAATCATATTATACCCAAGGGTATATTATGTCACATATTACCAACTTATTCTGATACATTTTTGTTCCGACAACTCCTCAAGATGTCTATGATTCAGCAAGTGAATATGAGCACCTGCCCGGGATGCCAAGAAGGCCTGCTGGATCTGCATCATCGGCCTGGGTCTGGACCACACATGGCACGGTGCTGAAGACATCAACAATTGTCCAGATTGTGCCAAGCTGAGTCCTGCGCTCCTTCTGTAGTGAAGGTTTAAGTCTCCCGTAGTCGACTTCTGCCCCGCGAAGAAGAAGCATCTGAGGAGTAGAGCAGTTGGGATGAGGAGCGCTCATCATCCTCGGATAACGATACCCTGTCACACAAGCAGCAGCTCAACCGCCATCCATCTAGCCAGAGTGCTGCTTGGGTGAGCGCACTTCTGATCCAACAAAGCCTCCCCCTCCCCACACACACAAAGTCAGAAGCGAGTTCCAAGCCAGATCCCTTTCACTCTCTGCCTAAGGCAGAGAGTGATGGCTGTCTCCGTCATGTTTTTCAGCATCGCCAGGGCCAGCTACAAGAGTGGGGCAGGGTCCACCTCCCCAATAACCCTACACGTTTTGGAGAGGAGGGATAGTAATCTGCCTCAGTTTAACGTACGTCTGCCTTCGAGCGAGCACGTTTCTGGGACAGCCAACCCGGTCATGGTCATGTTTAACGTTCACTGCCGTGATGCCGCCTCGGTACACAGAAAGGCCCATGGTCTCCTGTGGGCCTCAGCCCAGATGGCCAAGGCATCCAGAGACTCACCACATTGGTCTCCTAGTGCCTCGTTCACAGTGCAGGCTTAGCCCGCCACATCAGGCCCCTGTTAGATTGATTGATTGACATTTTTATTAACAGATTGCAGAATGGGTACAATACAGTACAGCTCAATACACACAATTGTTAAGGGGATGCAGACCAGAGAAAGACTTGCGTCTTGTTTACATCAGGGTCCCCCATTTTCAATTCATCATAGGCTGTGCCGCGGCTCTCCAGAGTTATGTTCATAGCAGTGGTGAAGGCTGGAAAAAGGCTACGATGCAGGTGCACACTGAATATTTTTTAAATATGGGAATGGAATGCAATCAGTCCACCAAAGTGAGACAATTGCTACAATATGGCTCCATGTCCTGGGGTGTCGGAGATATGGCTGGCATTTATTAGAGAAGTAGAAGTGCTCTCTGCAGATAAAGGAACCTATCGAGAAGTCATCACTCTGGTTCCTCCCAAACAAAATAAAAACAGCGGGTTTTCACTACCCCTATAACTCGGGAGCCCCTCCATCATCTGGGTATCATTATTTACTACGACCTAAATGACTGGATCACATCACATCACATCACAGCAGCCAAATGATCACATCACATTACATCATAGCATCCAAACAGGAAAACAAGGAGAAATTAGAGACATAGCTAAGCAGCAATGACTCGTGCGGCAGGGACTACTTATAATATCAGACCTTAAAGGAAGACCCAGTAGCACAGCTAACATGGCTGCCTCTCTAACAGATGAGCTGAACAGCTTTTATGTCTGTTTTGAGGTCAGTAACATCAACCCCCACCACTGCCCCCCACCACTGCCCCCCACCCATCCCCCCCCACTCTGGTCATTACCAAGGCTGATGTGAACTTCCGAAACACAAAATCTGTCAATCCCGTCCAACTCTCAGATCTGCTCTCCACTGCTCTCCCCTTGGAACAAGCGCTCACCTCGCCTGATGATCTGGCCAATAACCTCTCAACGTCACCCTGTCTACCTCCCTCAACACACTGGCCCCTCTCGAAACAACTGTCTCATTTAACAACTCTGCACCCTGGTTCACACCCGGGGCTGTGCACAATGAAACAGAGTGGCCGCCAACTGGAATGACTTAACAAGAAAACATCACTCACTGTCCACCGAGAAGCCTACAATCTCGCCACCAAGTCTGCTTATTTCTCCACCGTCATCAATGATTCCAGCTGTAACCCCAAGCCCCCTTCTCCACCGTGAACAACCTACTCGTGCCCCGCTCTCCACTTCTGCCTGACTCAGAAGCCCCTATTCCGGCACCTCTCTTCTCCATCCTTCTCTTGACACCCACCTCCCCCCAACACTGCCTCTCCCTGTTCACTCCTGCTGCCCCCTCTGTCATCTCTCACCTTTCAGCGACTTCTGGTTATTGAGAAGCGCTTTATAAAATAAATGAATTATTATTATTATTATTATTATTATTATTATTATTATTATTATTATTATTATTATTATTATTATTATCTCAACCAAACCCACAACCTCCTCCCTTGACCCACTCCCCTGTTGAAGACATGCCTCCCTGTCCGATGTCCCCTACCTCACAGACCTCTTCGACTGCTCACTGTCCCATGGAATTGTCCCCTCCACCTTCAAAATGACCCAATCCTCAAAAGCCTCCACCATGGGAGGCGACAGTGGCTCAGGAGGTAGATTGGTCGTCTGGTAATCAGATGGTTCCCGGTGGAATTCCAGCTCCTCCCGGCAGCATGTCAAAGTGTCCTTGAGCTAGACACTTAACCCCTAACTGCTACCGATGAGCAGGTTGGCACCTTGCATGGTCCTCTGTGTTTATTTTAAGCATTATATAAAATGCAGTCCATATAACCATGTCTTGATCCATCCTGCCTTAACCACTAATAATAATAATTCATTACATTTATATAGTGCTTTTCTAATGTAGGGTTAGGGAAATTGCCTCCCTCACCACCACTGGTAGCAACCAACCTTGGGCTACGCAGGCTCAATGGCTGCCATACACTGGCACCCGGCACACATCACACTACACAATGGCTGAACGGCTCAGGAGACAGGGATTGATATTGGACAATTAAGGGGAAGGGATGATTAGGTGGCCTTGATGTCAGAGACCTGATTGGGAATCAGGCCAATCTCCAATCTCCCCTTCCTCTCAAAAACCTTGGAACACCTCATCGCCACACAGAGCTCCAAACCCACCTGCACTTCAATAACCTACTTGAACCCCTTCAGTCCAGTTTTTGCCCACTCCACAGCACAGAAACTGCACTCCTCATAGTAGATTCAGATTTGTTCATTTGTCACATCTTCATATAGTACAGCGCAGACAAATGAAAAGCAAGCAATAGAAATAGCATTAAAAAGAAAGACATAAATAGCTCTAATTGAAATACACTTGTTTACAATACTAATTTACAATAATCACATCATGGGTGTAATGTGTACAAAGTGGCAACAGAACACTGATATAGTAGCTATAGACTCAAGGGAGCAGGTTGTAGGTTTGGATGAGATGAGTTAAGAGATGAGAGAGGGTGCAGCTGGAGCGAACGGGGAGAGGCAGCATTGGGGGGAGGGATGTTACGAGGGACAGAGAGAGAGGCGCAGGAATAGCGGCTTCTGGGTCAGGCACAGGGGACAGTGATTTATTAATAGTGGTGATTTTGCCTGCAAAACATTAAAGGAATGAGTCGCATTGTTCAGGCGTAGGAGGTCGTTCACGGTGGAGAAGAGGGCTTGGGGGCTGTCTGGAGTTATTGATGATGGTGGAGAAACAGGCAGACTCTGTGGCGGTGACTGCATCTTTGTAAGCGCAGAGGTGGAGCTTGTAGGCTTCTTGGTGGACAGCGAGTGACGTTTTCTTGGCGAGTCGCTCCAGTTGGCGCGGCCACTCTGTTTCATTGTGCGGAGCTCAGGTGTGAACAGGGGTGCAGAGGTGGAGGGGGAGATGTTTTTTTGTTTTGAGAGGGACCAGTGTGTTGAGGCAGACAGGATGGCATTGAGAGGTTATTGGCGAGGTGAGGGCTGGTTGTTTTGGAAGGTTATTTATATGAGGAGGTGTGGATGTAGGTTTGGGGACGGAATAGTGAACTGGATGAGATTATGATCTGACAGGGGAAATGGAGATGGATGGATGTTGAGTACCGGTAGATTGACAGAGCAGACCAGGTCAAGGATATGACCTTTGACATGAGTGGGGAAAGTGAAGTGCTGCTGGGTGATGTTAACGTGTATCGCCGAGCATCAGTAAATGTGGGGAAAGGGATGAAGCTATTGTGAGGAGTTCAGACAGTTCAGACAGGAACGATTTGTGTGGCCAGTCATTGAGCAACAGGCTTTAAATGCAAGGAATTCAAATTATGAGACTGTGGGGAGAGTGAGTTCTGTGATCCTGACATTTAGAGTGAATGAAATAGCAAGACCCCTTCTGGTTTGATTGAGGGAGAAATAATTATTGGGTCGTTGCCAAGTTTCTGTGAGCAGGAGAAAGTCATGTGAATTGTCCGGGACTAGTTTGTGTAGGATGGGAGCCTTGTTGTTCTAAATTCCCCATTATTTGTATGTTATTTGTTATGCTGTGTATTATTATTTCCAAGGCACTTCTTTGGACAGCCCAGGGGTATTACTATTTCTAGTCGGGCATCTCTCTGGACAGCCCAAGGGTCCTTAGTCTGGTAATTAAATGCAGCGGCCATCTTGCCGCCCATGTGTTTCCACTGCTGTCTGCTGTCACATGAGTGTGTTCATGAAGAAGTAAGTCATCAATAGCCTCCAATGTAATGTCTATGGTTGTATGATAGATAAATGTCATATGTAGCCTATATTATGCTGCTAAGTGACTTATCTATATGACTATGGCTTGGGTTTGCTACTTGGTGCTATGTTTGTTCCAATCTGCTAATTGAGCTAATGCACTGAGCTAATGCTATGCTAATGTGAATATGCTATATATAGGGGTGTAACGGTACACAGAAGCCACGGTTCGGTACGTACATCGGTATTGGGGTCACGGTTCGGTACGAGTTCGGTACAACAGAATTTTTTTGTATCATAGTTATTAATATAATATTTTTTTAAATTTTTAAAACGTTTTTAAATGAATATATTATATTTATGATAATTATTATTATTATTAAATTTAATAATTTTCTATAGGCTTGCCGTGGTAGTCAGTGATACTGGTGTCATTCTGTGTTCAGACATCCACTTGCCTACTGCCCCTTTAACAACTTATCCTTGCTAAGTTTCAGTTTCACTTCTAGAGATAATTTAACTTCACGACAAGACTGAATACTAGAGAACAGATGACATATTACAACAATGGACGAGGATTATTTGGATTTAAACACAGTGGAGCAGATGATCTGTCCGGAAAAGTATGTTTCTTTTATTTATTTGATTGTGCCTGTGAGTCCGGTGGGGGAGAATGTTGATGTGTTTGTTGGCGCGCGTGTGTGTGTCGGCGACGCGTGTGTGTCTTTCCATTGGTTTCATTTGGTTAACGTTATTGGGCGAACAAGAAAACGAAAGAAAACTGTAAAATTGTAATGACCCTGCAGCTGTTCCAATGTAAATGTGCCTTTCTCCGTGCACTTTCACCCGCTCTGAACTGAACCGCGCGCTGTTCTCGCACTGAACCTGCGAGTGCCTGCATGTGCGACTGGTATGTTTGCGCTGAGGCGTATTCGTTGTATGGCTGCGCGTACCGCACCGTGACAGCCATACCGTAAATTTGCGGGGCGAATACACGTACCATTACACCCCTAGCTACTGTATATAGCATTGTTTCAGTTATGTGTATCTTCTAGATGCCAGCATGTTATGACTATGGTATGTATTCTGCTAATTCCCTGTATATTCTGCTTATCTTTTGCAGAATACCACTCAATACCACCCACTCAATATCTCACTATTTCATCCAGCCTTACAACCTGGATGGAAATCACTCACTCAATTCCCCACTGTTCATCCAGCCTTACAAACTGGATGAAAACCACTCACTCAATAATTGGCCAGATTCACCCAATACCATTCTCATCCTTGTGTGGATGCTCATTGTTTCATTCAACCTTACGAACTGGATGGAAATCACCTGTACTGAAGAAACCCTATCATCCTTTGATCCTTTGATACCAACATTAAACTACAAAGGACTGTTCTCTGTCTCTGTGTCCACTCTGACCGGGGTGTGCTGTTGTGGATTAAGTGGCTCCAGCAAACAACATTACACAACATATCTTCAATACTTGTTGTATAATAATTGGGTGTTGAGGAGGGCAAAATTGGTTGAATGAGAGGGTGGTGTAATGGGGGCGCAGTTCAGAGGTTATCCAGGTTAAAGGAACACGCCAACTTTTTGGGAAATTAGCTTATTTGCCATCTATCCTGGAGTTAGACAGATACATACCCTTTTCTTCTATGTGCATGCATTAGGCTTAGGGAACAGCCGCACTGTTAGCTTAGCGTCATTCACTGGAAGTAGGTGTGCCAGTGTAGCTTAGTTCCCAACAGTCACAAAATACAACTCCAAAACTTTCCTGTGACCTGTGTATTTACCACGTGGATTTCATCACCTCAAAAGCCCTGTTGTTGTTTTTTAAAACCGTTTGGATGTTGGAGTTAGTCGAGAAATGTAGATGGTGGGTGCGTCTGGTATCGTAGGCGATGGAGGATGCCAGTGGAGCGAGCTGAGATTAGTACATTATGGGATAACCGGTCGTTTTTGTTGAGAAGCAGGGCTTCACAGGGAGAGTAATGTAGGGGAAAAGCTAGCCAGGAGAATAAACAAGTAGGGAGACCAGGGTATTCCATGTAAGAGTAAGGAGGGCAATGTTAGTAAAAACAGGAGAGAGCCGAGTAGTGGTTCAATGACAGCAGTTGACGGGTGGGTTAGTAGTAGTGTGGGTAGTGTGGGGGCGACAGTGGCTCGGTAGGTAGATAAGTAGAGCAGTCGTCTGGTTATCTGGAGGTTCCTGGTTCGATTCCCGTTCCTCCCGGCAGCATGTCAAAGTGTCCTTGAGCAAGACACTTAACGTTAGGTTATCACTATAACCAAGTTCTGTTAGTATAGTGATGCTCGGCGTCACTCTCTGCACTGTCCTCGCACACGTGCACGCGCACTGAATAAAGACCACAATGTACCTTTAATCCCAATATTTGTCTGACCACACCCCTATCAGCTTACCCATATAAGCAGGGGTGGGGCCACCCACTCGCCTCCTTCCCAAGCTTTCACCACAAGGCGAGATCAAGGGCTGCAGCGGCGTCGGACGCCGAGTGTCACTATACTAACAGAACTTGGTTATAGTCATAACCTAACTGTATCGTATAGCTCTCGCTCGGCGTCACTCTCTGCACAAGGGAGGCCGAGCGAGAGCCATCGGCCGACAAATACACCCCGCTGAAAGCCCCCCACAACCATCAGAACAGGGAGGGCCGAGCCCCCCCGACCCACCCTAATGGAGGGCACCCCCCCTATTGGGGGCTTCACGGGAGGGCGACGGACCCGACCGTGCGAAGAGGCACTCAAGCAACTCAACGCACAGGGTGAGCAGACCGTGGCTTGACCCCACGACTACACACACGCACAACCCGCATGCCACCCGGGAACGGAGGGAACAACCTCGCTACTGCCCCCAGAATCACAGGGTCAAGGGCAAACCCAAACCCGTGGCAAGGCCGTAGCAGCGGAGCGCGAAGGAAGACCCAGACCCACCAAAGGGACTGGACCCCCTGGAACGGGGGCCCGGAGAAGTCCATGATGCCAGCATCAAGACCCCACCAGGTGGGCACTTAGTGACCCCGCCCCCCACATCGCCAGCGTATTCGGACAAAGGCCCCTCAGCCGAGCGGGCCCTGTCCCCCCAATAGTACACCGCCTGGCACACTGACCCTGCAGAACAGGCAGTCAGCATGGCCGTAAGCACACAAAAAAGGTTAACCAACGGAAGCAGGCAGCGCACCGGGGAAAAACCAGGCAACAAGCTGTTAACCCTAGCCTGGAGACTGCGGATGAGACAGGCGCCAGAGGGGACAGCTGAACACAGCGGCCCCGGCGGAAGGGGCGTAAGCTGGCGTTGTTGCATGACCAAGCCTCCATTTAAAAAGCCCCCACCCAGAGGGTTGAGGCAGAGAAGGCTGACACGATTGGCAGACGTCATGAACGTGCAGGGGCACCCTCAACCGGTGAACCCGGGAGTTGACACTGCTCCAACACACCAGGGAATCAACCACCTTGGTGTTACCCAATGCGGTGGTTGTTCCTATAACCCCTCAAGAAAAAAACTCCAAAACACACCTGCGGGTATACACCGGCTATACCGCAGTACAAGTGTTTCAGTTTTCAAAAAAGGGTTAACCCAGGCCTACGGGTCGACGAAACATGACTTCGGACCGGGCCCGGCGATACGGGAAGCACAGGGTCACCAGAGGAGGTCAAAGACCACCCCAACAGGCCCCTCTTCGCCATGCGTGAGAGAGGAGCGAAAAAGAATGGAGAACCAGCCCCAAGCACACCGTACTTGGTATTCCCAGGCGGTCTCCCAACCAAGTACTAACCAGGACCAACCTGTGTAGCGGCCGAGATCTGACGAGATCGAGCGTGTACAGGTTGGCATGGCCGTAAGCCATTACGACAGTGCTGAGTAAAAAATTTACCCAACCAGGGTCTCCATAGCGCTTAACCCTGTGACACCCGGACCGACCTGGCATTTTTCCCCCTGAAAAAAGCCCAAGTCCCTCAGGGTACCAGAACAGCAGATCTGCATCCCCGGCGGACAACGGGTTCAACTGATCCGGACCAGCGTGACCAGAACCAGTCCCGTGCCCTAACCACGCCGACATGCCTACTCCAGGAGAAGGGGCAGATATGCGTGTTGATCTTAAACATGAAAAGAAGGCGCCACCCAGACGTTCGGGCGAACCACGCCCGGTGGCCCACCCCCAGGGCGTGAGACCCCTCTACATATGTTCAGATCCATTCCGTCATCATCCCCCAGATATGAACGAGAATCCGTCGACAACCAAACCAGGTCGTCGGATTTGGTCATCGGAAGAGGAAAAACCTCCATCCCAGTTGCTTTATAAAAACGCCATTTTAACCTCAAGCAACCAAGGCATGCCAGTCAGTCGCCTGTTTACAGAACACCCCGAGCTAGCACTATACGTGCGTCGGGACACACCCACATCAATGAACAGGCTATTTAGACCTGTCATTGAATCCCCAAGGCGCCCAGGGGAACGACAAGAGGGGTGTGATACTTCCTAATTCCAACTCTTTTTAGTAGAAAAGAAGGAAGCACCAACAGTATGTATCCCAGTCTACACAGCCGGGGGTAACATTTTTTCACATTTTTACATCCCACCACCCTCCCATAGGAAGGAGACGGGAATCCCCAGAGAGACTTCCCACGCAAGCTGTACAGATTGAAAAGAATATATTGCACCTTGAGCCATGTAAAAAATTGGTTTTAGGGCTCTCCGGGGAGGAGGCACTTAACCCATACACACTCAATAATCGAATTGAATCGAATACATACACAATAGAGTAGGACTCCTTCTAGAGCAGGGGTGGCCAACCCGCGGCTCGCGAGCCGCATGCGGCTCTTTGCCCGTCAATGTGCGGCTCTTCCATCCATAAAAAAAAATAAAAAAAAATTTTTTTTTTTTACTTTTTTTTTTTTTTTTTTACTTTTTTTTTTTATGTCACTCATTCCATAAGGACGTAGAATAAACATTTACAATTTTTTTTTAAATGGTCCATTTGCATGTTCTTGGTATCTGAATCTAGGGACATATGGATCAGTGTCAGAAATAGTGTGTCTGTTACTAGGCTTGAGTAAATTGTAATGAACCAAAGGAGAATATCAATTCTATTTAAAAAAAAAAATATCTTTGACTGTAAATAACACCATGCTAAAATTGACCAGACCTGAAAAATCTAAGCAAATGAATAAAGGGAAGATGATTAAACAGAAGGTTTTGTAGATACAGTACTGAATTCTGCCATCTTTTTTATAATGTAAATTTCTCCACCATTTTTCATCATATTGCAACACTGTTTTTTGCAAGACGTTCACAGAAAGGTAGAGAAACTAACTGCGTTCTGTTTTATGGCAATAACGTTCAGGTTTGTGGGAGATAATCCCAAAAAATAAGAGAAATTAAAAAGTAAATCCAGAAGTCAGATGATTGACAGGGGCTGGTGTGAGCTGGGTAGGGTAGTTTTTCGAAATTTGAAAGCCCTGAGTCTCTTCCTTCAAAAGACTACACTCACTTTTGGCTGTGCCACTTCCTCCTGTCAATATGCGCCGGTTTCCGACTCAATGCCCTGAGATTTCTATAATCTTATATTTCACTAATAACAGTTAAAATAATTGGTAAACAAACATAATGCTGAAAATATACACTTTTACTGTATATCTCGGGCTTAAGAGGTTAACCCTGTGAGGCCCAAATTAAAAAGAAATTAGCAACTTCAGAGGCCAGAGGGTGGGACATATAAACACATTTACTATCAAATAGCATTGTGAGGCTGAACAACAGGACCAATTGACTATACATGTGCTTAAAGGGGAACTATCTTATAAATGGCTTTTTTCAGTGTTTACCATTGTTTCTTAGCTATGTGGACTTATATTAATAGGATATATGTCTCTAATTCTCATATTGGCGAATTCTTCCAATTCTCCTCTCACAATATTCACCCTCACTGAACTGAATCATCTGAAAATGTGCATATCTGTGATGTCAGAGATTTCTCAGCTGCATAATAATGTGGCAGTTGATGTGGCAGTTGGCACCAGGCCACACAGTGGTTGGAGCCCAGCCTCAAAACGGCTTAAGATCTTGAGGTAGAAAAATGCGGTTTTTAGTACTTGATTAGAAATACAAAACAATGCATTTTAAAAAAAAAAAAACCTAGGTGTTCCATAGACTCACAGGAATTGTGTAAAAGTGCCCAAATAGTGAAAGAAATAGTAAATAGTAGTATAATAGTTAATAGTTCCCCTTTAACATTTTTTAAATAAACATTATTTTTTTAAATGGCTAAAAGTGATTTTGTAATTTTGCAACCGTGGGTCTCACAGGGTACTTTTAACCCTGTGAGGCCCAAATAAAAAAGACATTAGCAACTTCAGAGGCCAGAGGGTGAGACCTATAAACACATGAAGGGTGCCGTGACTGAAAAAAAAGGTTGAGAAACGCTGGTATATGGTGTGGCTCTTTGTGGTACCACAGTCATTTTTTTGTGGCTCTTAGTCTCTGACTGGTTGGCCACCCCTGTTCTAGAGGGTCCACTCACCTTGACAATCTGAGGAGGAGGCTCTGTACTCTGAAGGAGGCTCCCTCCTCACGGAAGGAGTCCCAACTCACAGAAGGCCCGAATAGGAGCTTGGTGAGGAGGAGCCCTGACCACCCCCCGAAACAGATCCATCACATGGACCTGAACAGCACACGGAAGTCCTACCAACAGAGACGCGCACGGTGACATACTCTATGGTGGGGGAATTTCTGCGGTGCACACGCCCAATATTCCAGGCCGTGGGACCAGGAAACTCCCCCCCCCCCCCCCCCCTCACCCTGTAACGTGCCGAACCGCAACGTGACAGGAACCTTGAAGGACAGGTGGGTTTACCCCTGACCAACAGAAAAAAGGGGGAGGAAAGGTTACCAGTTCACCCCTTTACGACCCCACACCCATGATACGATGTAATGACAAAAAGAGAGTATGACACAGTCATAGTCAGCTCTATGAAACGTCTGACAGCTTCACACAGTGCATGAGCTAACCTGCTATCTGATTTTTACTAAGGAAAAAACACAGAATAGAGAGGGCTCTCCAAGAGCCCCGGTACCAAACTTACACATGTGCTTCTGTGGCCAGTCCAACCCAGTTGTAGGTCACATGACACACACAACCCATCATCACCTACAAAAAATGGCAAAAACACACTACAGAGGAACGCCGTTTTTCATAATGAGAGAATACATAATTCTCGATTAGTATCGGCCACAGGCCTTGCTAAGCACACACGAAAGCGACCAAACAATTTTTTCTTTTAGGAAAATAAAGTTTCTCCAGCAGTTGTAGCACAACCTCAGCAATCAAGCTAAGGGTTACATCGTATCCCTACCACACAGTGACACAATGTAGTGCAACAACATGTCTGAAAGGAGGATGAAGAAGTCCCCAGGGAACCGGGGGGAAAACACAATCCTCCTACTTTACCCTTAATACGGCCAGTTAAAACAGGAAAACCTGTTAATATGTGAACACACTGTTCATTGTCATTACAGGCTGAGAAAAGAATCATTCTTTACTCATTTGTCACTAAGCATAGCTTTATAGGTTAGTTAACCCCCTTAGTTGTGAGTACACAGTACATATAAACACACATGATGTTTCTCAACACAACAAACCAGATCATTTTCACATCTGTAACAACAACCCGATTTGCATGGAGAAGCTAAATACCAGTGACAAGACAATTCACACATAACTCGCGTCGTATCCTAAATGTAGTGCAGCAACACTCGTTTTGGAAAACATCGTTATTACAAAACATTTAGAAGGGAAAGCCAGAAGAAGTGTACAAGGTCTGGCCAAACCTTGCCTACCCGGAGTGTAGATCAACGAAGTGCAGTCTCAAGGCACCGTAGTAAACACAGCCGTTCTGTGTTGCCGACCCGGCCAGCATCGCCGCTCCAACCCGTCGCTACGGTCCCCTTTGTTGACGCAGTCCTTGCCGTCCTGGCTCAGGGCAGGGTCGACGAACATCCTCTGTCAAAGATGACGTCGTAGTCAAGAGTGTTTAAAACATGTTATAATCAAAGCACGTTCAACAGAGTAGCATTAAGCTAACGGCCGCTCCAACTGTCGGTCGCTACCGCCCCTGCCCGCGAGACGCCGAGCGAACGGCGCACGCGACCAGAGGGGAGCTTCGAATCCCCCTCCGCCTCTCCCCGTGAGGGAGAGGGGAGTTGGGAACCGCGGCGGCGCGCGAGGGGCCGGAGCCACCCCGCGCTGGGCCTCGGCCGATAGCAGCAAGCTAACGTTTCCTAGCCTAGCCAGGTAGGCCACCTAGTGATCACAGCAGGCTAGCGCCGCAGCTAACAGCTGACTGGCTAACAGTAGGCCACCACCAGCACGTAAGCTAAGCAGCGACAGCAGCAAGCTAACGTTTCCTAGCCTAGCCAGGTAGGCCACCTAGTGAACACAGCAGGCTAGCGCCGCAGCTAACAGCTGACTGGCTAACAGTAGGCCACCACTAGCACGTAAGCTAAGCAGCTATCACCTGAACTTGTACACAATGATATAACACTCACCCAGAGAGGCCGCCGTTCTGAAACCCTCCTCACTTTTTAAGAGAAAAGAGAAACAAGATGTCAACACAGTTTTACAACAGTGATTTTACCAACACCCGACGGAGCCAGCACAATCCCAACTGGCCTGTGTAGCTGACTTTGAACACAGATCTTCCGCTAATGAACATCTATGCCTATATCTCCTCGTGAGGGAATACTCTCATTTGGATATGAAAGATGGGGCCTAACACGGTGACAGAGAGACATCCACTCGTCCAGAAAACACAGGGATCACCAGTGTTAATGGTCGTGGCCCACTAGTTAAACTATAATGGGCTTCAGACCAAGGTCTTCTGTCGCCTAGGAGGCTGAACAAAGGACCCTAGTCTGGGGCCGGTTTTCATAAACATTGTCAACTAGCCCCCATAGCACTAACAGACAAGTGGAGCTTGCCAGCAAAACATAACTCACCAAACCTGGAACCCACCGCTTCTCACAACAGCGGCGCGTCCTACAGCCCAGCTGTGTCTTTACCGCAACCAGCACACAGCAAGGACTGCAGTTGGAAAAGCATGTAGCGGCGCGAACTCCCAATACGAAAACCGGTGGAGGATTTTTAGAATGATCATCATCTTCCAGACACTCCAGTACGAAGACAATATCGCCGTATTTTCTCGAAAATAGTGAGAGAGAAAATAAAGATATGATGTCAACGTATCCTTGTTTTCCAACTCTTCTCCTACCATCACATCACTTCAAGTGGGGATCTACCGAGGCACTTCCTTGTGGTGAAAGCGAGAAGGAGGCGAGTGGGTGGCCCCACCCCTGCTTATATGGGTAAGCTGATAGGGGTGTGGTCAGACAAATATTGGGATTAAAGGTACATTGTGGTCTTTATTCAGTGCGCGTGCACGTGTGCGAGGACAGTGCAGAGAGTGACGGCGAGCGAGAGCTATACGATACAGAACCCCTAATTGCTCCCGATGAGCAGGTTGGCACCTTGCATGGTTGCCTCCACTGTCGGTGTGTGAAGGTGTGAGAGAATGGGTAAAATCACTAAAATGTGAGGAACAAATTGTAAAGCGCCTTGGATAAAAGCACTATATAAATGCAGCCATTCACCATTTACCATTTAGTAGTGTAAATATCGTTAGACAGCACAGAGCACAGACAGGAGATGGAGTGACGTTAGCTACTCACGGTACTGTTGATGTAGGCTATGTGTGATGGGGAATGCAGCCAGGGACGATGATGTCCAGGTAGTGTTAGTCCAGTAAATAATGTTAGTCCAGTGAGGGATAATTAAATAAGAACGATATTCCATTTGTTCCATCCAGTTTAATAAAAGAAGAAAACAATATACAAACAAGTCTCGGACGATTGCAGGTGTATTTACAAGTAGCGTCTCAACTTCCTGTTCCGGTCGCTGCGCTACTGTGCAGGACCATCTGTTATAGAGGCGCTGTCTAGATATTCTCTATCTCCCCCAGAGTCTTTAACATACTGTGTAAAGGCTGAGAAATAATAATAAACGAACACACAAAATTTTTTACAAATACCTGTATAACCCACACCCAGGTTATGTGACTATAAATCATGTGTCCATTATGTGACTAGCCCATGGAATAGTCCCTGTGCCAGGCCGTCTGTCGCCCTGGTGGATCGGCGTAAGTCCGCCCTAGGTGCAGGGGACGACACAGTGGGCCCCGGTGGGGGATCGGCTCCCGGATCCAAAGGGGCCGGTGGTGACGCCTGAAGGATCGTGTGCGAAGCAGGCGGCGTCCCACGCCGGGGTGCGTCTATACTTTCTACAACGGAGCTCGGTTTCCAGGTTCCTCCGATTGGCCACGACGCCCACGTGACCTCCGCTAGCACGCCCCCTTCCTGCCGCGCGCCGCGCTCGCCAGCTTCCTCAAGCCCCAAGCTCCTGCCGCACCGAGCTCTGTCATTGAAGTGGGTGGTGGCACCGTGGCAGCATAACAGCGTTCAGCCTGATGTAATGCGCCGAGCTCTGTCATTGAAGTGGGTGGTGGCAGTATAACAGCGTTCAGCCTGATGTAATGCGCCGAGCTCTGTCATTGAAGTGGGTGGTGGCAGCATAACAGCGTTCAGCCTGATGTAATGCGCCGAGCTCTGTCATTGAAGTGGGTGGTGGCAGCATAACAGCGTTCAGCCTGATGTAATGTGCCGAGCTCTGTCATTGAAGTGGGTGGTGGCAGCATAACAGTGTTCAGCCTGATGTAAAGTAGCGATTTTATTGGTTTGTCATGACAAACCAATTACATAATCCAACATATGTGTAAAGAAACAACATATTCCAGTTAACGGTATATTTTTTAATAGTTTATGCATTCGCAAATATGAGAGCCTGTCATTGAAGTGGGTGGTGTTACCAACGGCCAGCGTTCACCCTGATGTAAAGTAGCAATTTCCATTTCATTGAGGAAGGCGGGAGCGCGGCGCGGCAGGAGCTTGGCGAGCGCAGCGCGGCGCGCGGCAGGAAGGGGGCGTGATAGCGGAGGTCACGTGGGCGTCGTGGCCAATCGGAGGAACCCGGAAACCGAGCTCCGTTGTAGAAAGTATAGACGCCACCGGGGTTGGCTCGCCAACGTGAGTACCGGTGGCGATGTGGGGGACACAAGGTCGCAGTTGGGGTCAGGCAGACGTGGTGTCACGAGTGCTGGTGGTACGGTGACACGGGTCGCCAGGTCGTCATAAATTGATCGAGGAGGTGGAAGGTTGTTGCGAACAGGGCTGAACCTGCGCAGGAACCTCCTGTTCCGAAGTGTGACTCTGCCCGAGCCGTCGATCTTGACCACGTATTGGTCATGCTGGCGTACCTCCACAACACTGCCTGTCCTGTCCCATTTGTTGGGGTAGGGCCCTGTCTGGTTCTGTACACGGACCATGTCCCCTACCATGAGTGGCGGGAGGCGTTTTGTGTGCTCCGCCCAGGCATCCGCTGTGCGGATGTGGCGTTTGCGGAGAGCCTCCTCCCTTGCCGTCAGTGTCTCACGCCAGGTCTCGTGTGGTCTGTACTTCCCAGGTACAACCGGGATGAAGTCATGTATCGGGCTGCCGAAGACACACATTGCCGGAGATATTTTTGTGTCAGGGTCAGGTGTGTTACGATATTGCAGGATCGCTCTCTGCACAGCATCTGTGTCAAGCTCCCCCTTTGGGCCGGTGTTGTCAGTGATAAGGCGTTTCATTGTCTTTACCCCAATTTCAGCGCGGCAGTTGCTGTGGGGGAAGGCCACAGATGAGAGGCGTGGTGTACGCCTCATCTGTATAGAAATGACCTGGTCTCGGTGGAGGTGAACTCTGGGCCCCCGTCCGATGTGAGCTCTTATGGCATCCCGTACGTCACAAAGGCCCGACGTAGGTGATTTATCAATACATACAATTGTTAAGGGGATGCAGACCAGAGAAAGACTTTCGTCTTGTTTACATCAGGGTCCCCCATTTTCAATTCATCGTAACATATATGACATACATGACATACAGATAGACAGTACTGCTACATCTATACATTTATGACATACCAGATTTGCAAATACAGTACTGTTTGTGATACAAAAAGAGTCCAGAAAAAAAAAGTATATACATTTGGCGTAGAAACTGTACATTGGATTGGGTAGGTGGGGGGAGGGGTGGGGGGGACTGTACATTGGAGGTGGTTGGGTGGGTGGGGGGGGGTTGGGTAGGAGGAGTGGGTAGGGGACACTGTACAACTATACAAACAAAACTGTACATTGGAATATTGACAAGACCATACTTGGTAATTTACTGTTCATTGGAGGGGGTTGTGTTAGGACATTTACAGGGGCCAGTTTCGAATTGCAGTCTCCCGTAGGTGTTTTTTGAGAGTGTTTTTGAAAGTGGGTAGTGATTCACATTCCTTTACAGCTTTGGGTAGGGCGTTCCACATTGATGTGGCATAATTGCGAAACGTGTTTAGTCCCTTGTTTGAGCCAAATCTGGGTTTAACATGATTTGTGGAGCTCCCTCTGGTGTTGTGATTGTGGTATTCACTGACCTTTGGGAAGTATTTTGACATGTACATGGGTACCTTGGTCGTGTAGTGTATCTTGTAGACCAGGCCCATTGCAAGTTGCTGTACTCTGTCATCTACTCTAAGCCATCCTAGGTTGTCAAAGTGGGCAGGGGTGAGGTGGGTTCTAGGAGTAAGGTCAAGCAGTAGTCTGACCAGTTTGTAATTTTGTTTTTAGCGCCTTTGAGGTGCTTTGGTACCATGAGGTGCAAGCATAGTCATAGTACCCTTGAATGAGTGCTCCTGCCAGAGTCTTCAGGGTATTCTTGTTTACCAGTGAGGAGATCCGGTACAAGAATCGAGTTCGTTGGTTGACTTTTTTATTACATTGGATGCCATTTTGTCACAGGAAAGATTTGCCTCTAGGATGGAACCCAGGTAGGTAATATCTTCTTTCCTTGTGACAATATTGTCACCCACTGTAACTGCATCCTCATTAAGCATGAGGCGGAGTGGTGGGCCGGTCATTTTCGGTAGCGTCTGGTGGGGGCATGTGTTAAATGTGCTCTGAACATACAGTTCTAACAAGTGTCTCCGTAACGCCTTCCTGTTAGCCTCGATCGCCAACATGGGGAGTGTGGTCGGCCTGGTCGGCGGCTCTGCACGCCGCGGGCAGTCACATACTTCTGATGTCGCCAGATTCACCTCCCCGAGTGTTGGGAACTGGGCGGAGATCATTCCCAGGTCCACGCAGGCTGCGCGGGAGAGAAATATGCGGTCTGAGGTGTCCGTCACATACGCGATTTGGCGTGTCTCCAACCTTCGAGCGTCACCACTGTTGCCGGCGAATCTGACTACCGCAGCTCCAAGGATCCGAATCCCCTTATTGTTCGCAGCCTTCATGGTCATGGATACGGGGATGAGGTCCTCTGTGCTTAGGCCCATTTGTTGAGCGACTTTAATGCCGATCAGGCAGCTTTGGCATCCCGTATCGGCCATAGCAGGCAGGGATACTGCACGGGTGCGTTTTAGGAGGTCAAAACCCAGAGCCTTGTAATCCTCGTGCTCGGTGGTGAGAGTGAGGTTGACGTATGGCTGCGGGCTGGACGCACGCTTCATCCACTTGTCGCACATGTCATCGTACAAGTGGTGAGCAAGGGGAAGCGTGCGTAACTCGCCATCTGTGCTGACTGTGCATAGCTCAACGAATGCTGCTGTCTGCTCGTCACACGTCCAGTCAGTCTCTCCGGGTGGGGGCCTAGTCGATCGGCCACCCAGGCAGGCCCTCTCGAGGTGATTCTGGCGGCCACACTTCCGACACTTTTTACCGTATGCGGGGCACTCGGCACGTCTGGCGTGCCACTGGGGTGTTTTGCCGTGGCCCACCTTGCCGCAGTGGATGCATACCCCTTCGGGCTTGGCCTTTGGTTTCTCTAGCCTGGCTCCTCCTCTGGCGCGGGTGTCCTGTTGTCTCACCCGCCTGTACAAACTGCTGACCGTGTCCGCGCTCTGAGGGTCAAGCAGGCGCGATGCAGAGCACTTTCCAGACTCCTTAGCCTCGATATACTCTATCATGTCCTTTAGTGGCATGTTCTGGTTCTTCTCACCGAGCAGGTCGAGCTGTATTTCCGAATCTGCAATGCCACGGGCAATCACGTCACGTAGGATCTCTTCCGTGAAGTCGTTGACTTGGTCGCACCCTGTCCTAGTGCATTTCATCTGGTACTTGCACGTGTCCGCCTGCCCCTGATGCTGGCGTGGACTGACCGGATGGGCTCTTCATAACCCTGCCACATGTTAGACAGGGCTGCCCGAGCTACCATGGTGTTCTCTGCGCGAAAACGGCGAGTGCCTTCATGGCAGCGAGGACGTCCTCCTCGTCGTTGCCCGCTAGGCTCCTGCCTGCCACGAGTGTGAGGTCCTTCCTCAGATCCTCCTCGCAGCACTGCAGTAGCTGTGAAACTATGTCGGGCCCGACCAGTTTGGTGCCTGTTTTATACTCACCCCAGCGGGTTACGAAGTATGACCAGGCCTCGCCCGTTCCGGCCAGTGCTATGGAGGGACGCTTTAGCTTCTCCATTTTAGCATTTGCGCCCGGCGCCCAGGGGGCTGCGCCTGCGACATGTATAGTGGCGTGTACACTTAACATGGCCGCCACCACCGCCGCCGCTACATGCTCAGCTACATAGTCACAATCCTCAATAGGGCACTCTGCATTTATAAGCACCATTGTCAGTTATTTGGATGAATAATTAATAGCTTGCTTCCAATGTATAAAAATTACTTCAGACTACAGCTGTAGCTCCAAAAAAATTATCCCTTTTGGCATCTTCCGTTGGAACTAATAATAAAAGTCCACTATAATCCAATGAAATTATCCTTTACATGAAAGCAAAAAATCCATACCAATTGTCGACGTTAACAGTGTCCTGGTCCTTTAAGGTGCCGTGTTTGCAGACGGCTCCATCGACTATCCGACTTTCTCTGTGGTCTGTTTGCGCACCTCGTCGTCGTCCTCTGATCCACTGATCATATCCGTTGGACTACATCCAGATGTTTGTATATAAATAAGAACGATATTCCATTTGTTCCATCCAGTTTAATAAAAGAAGAAAACAATATACAAACAAGTCTCGGACGATTGCAGGTGTATTTACAAGTAGCGTCTCAACTTCCTGTTCCGGTCGCTGCGCTACTGTGCAGGACCGTCTGTTATAGAGGCGCTGTCTAGATATTCTCTAATAATGTCCAGGGGAAGGAAGTGAAAGGTTTTCTCCACAATGGTGGAACAAACTTCACACCACATTCAGGACAGCCAAAACCTGCCCAATCTTCCGTCGTTGACTAAAAACACACCTCTTTAACACTGCTATAGTCTGTAACTGGCAAGAAGATCTACAGGACATGATGAATAAGCTGAATGTCGAATGTAAAAACTATGGAATGTCGGTAAACACAAAGAAAACAAAAGTAATGATCATTGAAAAAACACCAGGGAACTGTTTGTAAAATACAGGTGGATGAAGAAAAACTTGAACAAGTGAAGGAGTACATGTACCTTGGAAGCTGGATCAGTGAAGGTGGAGGAGCTAATATGGACATTAAGAGAAGAACCTGAAGAGCGCATTCTGGAACCATAAAGAATGATTGAGACGAAACATAAGTTGGAAAACGAAGACCTTTGGAAGCGTATGGTATGTCAGTCCTTTCATACGGAGTAGAAGCATGGATGCTGAATGAAGAGGCAAAGAGGATGATAGACTCTTTTGAAATGTGGACGCTGAGGAAGATGCTGAAGATAACATGGAAGGATAAGATCAAGAATGAGGAGGTACTGAGAAGAGCGGGTATGCAAGGAGGACAGCTGCTGGAGAGGTTGAAAAAGAGAAAGATGGAGTTGTGCGGGCACGTTCTGAGAGGATCCAGCGGGGAGATGTTCAAGAAGGTGGTGATGGGGAAGGTGGATGGAAAGAGAGGAAGTGGAAGACCAAGAAGAGGCTGGGTAGATGACGTCTGTGATTGGAGCGGAGTGAGAGGCGGAGTCATGGAGTTGGAGAGAAGAAGTGGGGACAGAATGGGTTGGAGAGTGATAGGCAACCTTCGGAACGAAGAAGCCACCTGATGATGATGATTAAGTGAAAAATATAAATAGAATTAAATAACTAAATAAAAAATTATAATAATACTAACCTTGTACTGTCTTTTACTAGTATACACTCTCCTACTAAGGAATCTACCTTGCCTATTTTACTACATACTATGCTAATATCCACTCAGGACTGTAGCACTCAAGTTCAACACTGTTTGATGAACAATGTCACTTACCCTTAGCTGCCAGAGTTGTACCCTTCCCGCTTTGGATAAAAGTGTCAGCTAAATGACTAAATGTAAATGTAATGAGTGAAATGGTCCAGCGGGGTTGGGGGAACAGAGCCAGGGCAGCACCACTAGCTACTAGCCAGCATGGTTAGAGAGCTAGCCAGCTAGCTAATAGACAGGTGGAGTAGGGGCAGCGGTGGCCTAATGGTTAGAGAAGTCGGTTTGTGACTGGAAGGTCGCTGGTTCGATCCTCCGGACCGGCAGGAAAAAATCTAGGCTGGGGAAGTGAATGAATAACTCTCTCCTATCCCCTTAACACCAACCGCTGAAGTGTCCTTGAGCAAGGCACTTAACCCCCAACTGCTCCAGTGGAGTTGCTCAGTGGTCAACGGTGGCAGACTGTGGTTGTACTGGGCAGCTCCCAAGTGTGAATGGAACTGTGTGAATGTGAAGCAGGGCGTTCCTGAAAAAGAGCATCCGCTCAGCTAACCTACCCTGGGTAAATAAAGGTTAATAAAAAATAAAAAGAGTACAAGTAGCTAGAACTCGCTAACTAGCTTCTGTGGCAGGGAGGGCTGGGGGAAACGAAGGGGCCGTTAGGGAAACAAAAGCAAATCCAAGACAAATGATGACAGATGTACAGAAGATAAAAGAGTAGGAAAAAACAGAGGGAAATGTGGCAATCACACACAAGGCTAGCCCTTAATCAAGACCACTGAGACAACTGGCATCCATCCAAATCGCCAACTTGTCTTGATTAGGGGCTAACATGTCGCCAGCAGTGCTCTCCGCCCAGCACAAAACCAAACAGCACACGCACGCACGCATGCACGCATGGACATGTGACGCACGACAGGAAGGGGTACCCCACCTCTGTGCGATTTCATCACACAGGGAGAAAACTAAATTATTTATTTCCTTTTTGCCCAGCAGGAAGACAACCTAACTGATGTGTGTGCAGAGTGAGTGTGGTCACTCTAGCTTGTTCACTGATGACTCGTGGGTCCCTAACCCTACCCCCCCCCCCCCCCCCCCCGCCGGTTACCACAACATTCCCATGTCACAAAGTTGATTAACGTGAAACTTAATTTAAAATCTGAGTCCCAGTTAAACACAGAGTCCCTTTCACTGGCCGGGTATAGCTACACGATTTGACAAATAGAGGATGGTCTCTATTAGAAGGCGGGTCTAAATTAATAGCTTTTGTGGTTACCACGGGTGCAGTTTTGTTTTTCTTTTCATCATCATTTGCAATCATCAGTCAGTGCTGAGCAAAACTCTGGGAAATGCAAGCTGCAAGACATATTTCTATTATCTCTCTCTCCATCTCTCCCCAGCTGATTTGACTTGATGCACCACATGCTCCTCTTACGTAGCTCTCTCTCCCCTCCCTCTCTCTCTCTCAACACACAATACAAATCCATCTACCAGACACCCGCACAACATAGGCTACAAGCACCGATCATCCATGATTTAACTTTGTTCCTGATAATAATAATAATAATAATAATAATAATAATAACTTTATTTGTATAGCACTTTTCATACAGAGGTTGCAGTTCAAAGTGCTTCACAACAGTAAGAAAATACAGGCATAAGCGAGCATAAAAAGATAGACAGGTAGAATCACAGTGTTTCACATTAGGATCTAGCATCCCAATAGGCTCTCCGCTTACAGTTTTCAGTAACACAAATAGTAAAAATTGTTTAAAATGATTCAGTTTAAAAATAGTAAAAAAAAATATAAAATAGAACGGACATAAAAAATACAGACATGAGCGAGCATAGCAAGTCACAGTGTTTCACATTAGGATCTAGCATCCTAATAGGCTCTCTATTCAGTAATATTCACAGTACATATTGCTGTAACTTTAGTGATATTAGATCACAGGGACACGAACCCACACTGTAACTTTAGTGATACTAGATCACAGGGACAAGATCATCACAACAAGGCTTGCTACATCATTTTTGCCAACTCTATTCCTCCCAACTTCTGTCCCAGTGTGAGGTTGGTGCTAACAGAGACATTTATTACCGGTGTTATGGCCAAGTTGGAAAGCCATGACACTCTAGAGATATTTTTTAAACCTCGCCGTCGAAACTCTGGTAATACTGCAAATGGCTCTGGGTGCTATAGAGTGAGAACCCCCCCTGTCTCTCGAGCAAGATTCGCAACGATATTCCATAGCCTTATTTTTTATACAGGTAATATTATTCATACACTTCAACTAAAATTCGATAGCATTTCCCATCTTTGCTAAGCAAGACTTTTGGACAAATAAAGGCCAATCCCTTATATAGATCCCCCCTTGAATGGCCCTTCTAAGGTTTCTCTCCTCCACACTGCCTGTGGAGCATTTTTACCTATTGTTAGGTTTTAGTGAGTTTTTCCTTACCTTCGCGTGGGGTATGTCTGGGAGTGCTTGCATTCTTTCATTTATTTGCATTTATTTTAAATTTGTTGGACCTTATGGTGTCCTTGTTCTGTTCTTGACTTATTGTTATGTTTTCTTCTTGACTTGTTTAAAGAAGACCTGTACGGCCCATGGGGACATTAACGTGTGTTGTTGGGCCTTATAAATAAATTTGATTTGATTTGATTTGATTTGATATACCGGTAGGCCGGTTGTATTCAGCTTTTTTATTATTATTATTATTATTATTATTATTATTATTATTATTATTATTATTATTATTATTATTATTATTATTATTATTATTATTATTATTATTATTACACTGTACTGTGAATACAATATTTAAAGTGGTAAGGATGATTTTAATATAGAAGAATGTCTCTAATACAGTAAAGTAATGCGCTCCATTATGTGCACTAACCACTGGGGGCCCAGGTGAAAGAATTCAAGCCCCAGGCGGGCCCTCTCCCGAACTAACAGTTGATTGTGTTAAAGCCACAGCCACTGTACTGGGCATTATTATATACAGGGGAGAGGGCTCTTTTTGGGCCCTCCCATCACCATGGGACTGGGTGCAGTCGCACCCCGTGTGAACCCTTGTGCCCGATCTTGTATCTGATCGTTAAAGGTGTCACAACCATCCCCGGTCACCCCTGTACCCATGCGTATCATGCTGTACACCGCTCTAACGTCTGTTTGATTATAATACATGTAAGCACTACAAACGTTAAAAAAAAATGTGGTTCGGATTAGTGTGACAATTATTGCCATTACGCTGTCGAATGCGTCTTTCAACGTCACACCAAGGATGAATCAAGGGCAGGAGTCTATAACTACCACCTGTGCTTCCATCCTTTGTTCCAGTCATCTTTTTAACGCTCATTATTGTCAGGCTTCGGGAGCACCGACGTCCAGGAAAGCACTAGGGCTCTTTGAGGACACTCTTGGAATCTGGAAAACATTTCAGTTTGGCATATGAGGCTCGTGCATGATCAGACTTTAGCCAACTTGAGGGTTATTCGATCTCTCTGTTTCTCATTCTCCGGCTTTCAGGAAATGTCTGAAATAACTGCCCCACCCCTCCACTTACTTTGCATTTAGCTGCCAGTACCCCTCCTCCTCCCCATATCTGCATCTCCATCACCGGTCTCAAGCCAGATAATCATCATTATATTAACGAGAGCAATTTCACCCATTCAGTGGGGGAATACCGGCATATTTGTTTTTCTTTCTCTAGGCAATAACCTTACAATTATGTAATTAATTCAACTTAAAAAAAGAAGAAAAGAAAAAACGTCAAGCGTATAAGGCTTATAATTAGCCCATGCCGCCGTCCTGTAATGACCGAACCTGTAATTAGGTTGCCATGGAGTGATGCTCCTCTGAATGATGCTGTAAGACCTCTCGCAGAGGCATAAAGGGGCGGGTCCCGGGACAACTTTCCAGACTGGTGATTTGATGAAGGGAGGATTTTCCAGTGTCAGTTTCCTGCTCCTCGCCCGCCTGCCTGCCCAGCCTCCCCGTCGGCGCGCGTCTATCCTCCGGCTCTGCTGCGCTGTTTTCATGAAAGCCCCTTCACCTTCAGTCTAGGAGCTGGGCTTAGGGGGAGCGGATCAGTAAGGGCCACGGTTTGACTCGACTAAAGCAGCCTATGCTATTCTCCCCATACATGGCTCCTCTGTAGTAAAAAATATATCACGTTTTTTTTGTGGATTGTGGAAGGGACCAAAATTGTAATTTAAATTCGCCCCGGTTTTTGCAACAGCTGCAGCGGGCACTCACTCACCAACCATGGAAATGCGGGGATGGTCCACAAGGTGGAAAACGAAACGGTCGATTTGGGATTCCACGTTAACCACTATCATCATCAGCCTAACTTTAATTCTACAAGCCTCCAATGTCAGAGCAGGTAAGAAGGGACATAAAGAGGCACGTTTTTTGTTGTTGCTCCGCTTCAACAACAACATCCAGGGCTAGATGCGTCTCTAGGCTGGTGACGACATAGCCTACCTGTAGCCCCTGTACTGTACTCAACTGCATTCCGATTTTCATTATGATGTCTGACTGAAATTGAGCCGTGTGTGTCAATGTCAATGATGTGGGGAGAAAATACGATTCGGTGCCACTATGTGGAGCCTACATGCTTTGTCAGATTTTTGTGTGTGACCTGAAATGATTAAGTATAGGCTATAAAAAGTGACTGCCGTTGTGGGGTTTAAACGTCTCCGAAAGTATGTTGGTTGTACAATTATAGCCTATTCGAGTTAGGATTACGTCCCACCGGTGAGTGACCCCCTGTGGTCTCCTCTGCGGGGCCCCTCCAGGTGCGCTCATCCTCCCGGTGAGGAGGCGCTCGCCGCCCGGTCCGCGCCTCCACGGGGCTGCATGTTGTGATGCGGAGCGCCTCCTCTGTTTTAAAGGCTTTAGCGAGACAACCGATTCTTTGTCCGGTGGTCCGTTAGGTGTGTGTGTGTGTGTGTGTGTGTGTGTGTAGTAGTTGTGGTTATAAGTGGGGACGGGATCTCATACGAGTGAAGATAGATTTCATGCATTTTTTCCAGAGTAACTTTTCGTAGCGTCTCCCCCCTCCCCTCGTATCCAGGGGCAAGGCGCGTCTATGCTGGGACGCGTTTTAGGGTTTTGCGCATCGGTATAGTATAATGAGTCGTTTTACAGATATATATAACGTAATAATGTTGCTATAGCATAAAGTGTTGTTGCCACTCATTTCACAGGTTTTGAACTGTTCTGATATTTTGGGCCATTCCGCGGACACTGGTTGAAAGAAACATCATACAACAAACCCCGATGTAACACCTATACATCGATATGACGAGCTGCACCGACTTAACTCTGTGTACGACTGGATTAAAATAATACATTCCAGTTGTTTGACGCGAGAGGCAACAGGGTGGGTGACTGCCTATATGTATTGTGAACTTTTCTGTAAGTAAAATACATACACACCTACTGGCCAGATGGATCACCGTTTCTCCACAGTATCCTGGTTCCCACTAAGTCCAATAAGGGGCGTTGATGGAAAAGATGGTGCCTAGGCCCAGCCATAGTCACATTAACTCCTCTCTTATTATGTGGTGGATATATACGTTGTTGAAAATAGGTGTATTTTCTACCTGAAGTCACAGAGACATTCGTCGTTGTGTCGTGGTTGATGGCTACAGCTTATTTGAATTCAGACCCCTGGGTATTTCGAAATGATTAGGTAATCTATAGGCATTCAGTCATTCATTCATTAAACCCACCTTTATTTAAGATTCTCAGAGGAATCATTGAGGGTGTCCCTCATTTACTATATGATGCTGAGATTACACGGAGGAAAATACAAATATACAAGATCAACAGACACAATCAGTTAAAAAAATACTTACAGGCAGGTAATGGATGGTTAATAAAGGGGCAACCCGTTTGTGGATGCGTTAGGAATGGCTTAAAGGTGCACTTCACCTAAAAAAAACAATGCTGATTTATTTTGCACATAATCTCACACACAGAAACCCTAAACAGTTTTTCACACATTCATTTAGTTTGCCAGTTATCGAAAGTAAAGGAGTTTGAATATGGCCACCAGTGATCATCAGGGACATTGAATCCTTGTGTTGTTAATTACAGCTCAATGAAATTATAAGGTAGCAGTCCCGACTCCCTATAAGACAAAGGATTGCTATTTTCTCATATATCATTTCACAGAGCTGTAATTAACACAACAGAAGGATTCAACATCCTCCAATACATCACTGGTGGTCATATTTAAACTCATTTACTCTCAATAACTGTCAAACTAAATGAATGTGTGCAAAACTGTTTTTGGACGTGTGTGAGATTATGTGCAAAATAAATCAGCATTGTTTTTTGGTGAGGTCCACGTTTAAGTACATCCCTAAAGCATCCAAGAGATATAGAGAATTCAGTTTTAGGTCACGTTGCCAGGAATTCCATGAGCCTGGTGCACTAATGTTAAAAACAGTCTTTCCAAGATCAGTCCTGGCATGAGGTACTTGAAGAGTCAGCTAGTCATTGGAGCGAGTTAAAAGTGGACCAGGGTTCCAATGCAACATAGATAGATGTGATATATGATGGTAGTTTTCCGACTAGGGCTTATACAGATAGCAGTGATTATTGCTTCTCTCAGTCAGAGAAGACCAACCAACCCTATTACTGTATAGAGGATACAGTGGTGACTGGTGAGTGGTAAACAGAATCTAAGGGCCTAAGTGTGGAGGCAGCAGCGTGTCTGTAAATGACATCCCCATAATCCAGAACTGATAGTTGATTGAACAATCCTCTTCCTACAAATTAAAGGGAAGCTGGTTTTATTTCTGCAGAAATAAAACCAGCTTCCCTTTAAGAGGGTCGTTCAAAAGACAATATTTTGTATAAAAAGACATTATTTTGTCGTAATTTGCCAGCAAGGTTCCTCATGTGGTTTTCGATCTCGAGGAAACCATGAATTTAGTTTAATTTGCATTACGTGTCAGTTTAAGATAATTAAGAGAATTCTGCAATGGGTGAAAGGAGAGTTGCAGTTTGGCTAATTCAACAGAATCAGTAGAACCACTCAACCACTTATTGTCTCCACCAGGCGACGCCTGGGGGGTTATGCGTTTGGTCACGTGTGCCTGTGCTTGTGTTTATCTGTCCGCAGCTGATCTCAGCAAACTACAGGGCAGATTTGGATGAAACGTTGCACATGGCTGCCCTACTGCCAAGGACGTGAATTCCCGAATATTTCTTTAATCGGTCAATGACAAGTATTTAATTTGAATTACTTTCCATCATTGTCCATTGAAATAGATATCCAGTATAAAGTTACACCTTTTGAACCCAAGAGGGCGACGATACTACACAGATTTTCTGCTCAGAGCCCCAGGTAACCAGCTCTCTGGCCCCTGTTTACAACATCGAAATGCCACAGTGAACCTATTGTATTCGATCTACGTATGCATTAAAATATGAATTAATTCATTTCCATCAATGTCCATTGAAATAAGTGCCACACCTTTTTTATATCTCATTAACTGTTTGTCGTAGAGACTTATGCAAAGTGTCAATCAACTCAGTACAGACTACTACTATTGGTCTAGGTTAACCATGACCCCAAGCTTAATAATAGTGCAATAGTGTAATAGTTTGTATAGATGGTCTCTGCATTTGTTACATATCGTAGCCATCTTTGTTTGAGAGAGAGAGAGAGAGAGAGAGAGAGAGAGAGAGAGAGAAGAAATGTGTGGCTGCCTCCTGGTGGAGATTTGCTCTCTACTGAGCGCACCTTTCTAGTACATTATGTTATTATGACAGATATAACTACTAAGAATGTGGATCATTTGCCCTTTATCACCCATCTACACAATGTTCTCTGTTTTAGTTTTTTAAAGTTGCCATGTTGTAGGTTATGTTGCGAGAGCTCTCTCCTCCCCAGGATGCATTGCGTGCCATGTGGACATTTCCTGTCTAGTTCCATATGGGCCCGCCCCCTTCCAAAACGACCACTAACGGTTTAATGTGTCTAGCTACGGTATACTGTACGGTATTGACGAATGTAGAATTCACTCGATGGAGCCCATATCGCCGACGGCTCGCTGAAGTGAAGCGATCTTGAAAAGCACATACCGTAGTGGCACGACTTTGCCCACCGCCCCTCTTTTTTCAACTGTGTCTGATATTTAAAGTAGGCCTAACCATAATTGCATGATGTGCTAGCAAACATTTATAGGCTTTCCAGTGTAGACTGTAATTGCCACGTGCGCTGCCAACTTTCAGTGGATGGCAGTGACAAGAAAGCGAGACGTCCCAAGATGCTGCTGCGAGACCTGCAGCCACAAAGCCAGAGTCCAATCAAAAAAAGCCAATTAAGGATCTGGTCACGAGGCTAAACTTGAACATCAAACTGAGTCGCGTAAAACGTTTGGAGAAATGTTGGATGGATTCAGTGCAGTTGTTTTATTGTGCCGACTGTACACAGCTGGACATAGAAAAAGGACGTCAAGACGTAATGGTTTTGTCGTGTCACTAAAGATTGCGTTGAGTAGGGTTGCATGATACAGGCAAGATATCATACTGCGATTGTTTTGGCAGATTGTGATATGTATTGTGATATGTATTGTGATATATATTGCGTTATTTTCGGAAATATCATTGAGGGATGGCCCTCGTTTACAATGAGGCAGAGGCAGTTTAAAATAACTTAAACAGACGACAAAAATATATTCAAACGGGTACGAACAGAGACGGAATGGTTTAAAATCATGGATTTCAAATGACCAAGGCATACCAAGTTAATGTCTTGTAAAGAAGTGGTCAGAGTAAAGAAACTTAAGGCATAAGATCTGTGATATTGTTTTTTATTTCTCTGAAACCGTATGATAAGATGCTCCTTTATTGATCCCCTTGGAGACATTCAGGCATCATAGCAGCATGGGGGAGGGGGGAGGGGATGTACAGGTATGGGCAGGGTAATAGTAGAAAGATACCAATATAGGCAATACAATTAGATCTGAATATAGAAAAAAATGCCTTAATGATAAATCGTGTCCCATTGGACTTCCAACAGATGACCAATCTGCTAATTGCATAGTGTCTCCGGGCTTGTGGCGCACAGGCACAGCCACCAGATACTCCCGGTACCAAATCCTCCGATTGCGTGTACTACTGGAACACACCGCCGACGACTTCCACCCAGTGGCTCTGACAGACGCCTCACGTGTCTCTACGTGCAGCGCCAGCCTCTCGAGGAGGAGAGCGCTGCTCCTCAGCCATGTTTGCGGCTTGTTAACATGGCAGGTTGTTTATCAATGTCTTCCACAGCAGCCTGTCGGCAGGATGCATCGTTGAAACGTGCGGGATTGTCAGTTTACCCCCCCAAGACACGCCTGCGGAGAGACTTCCAGCGCTGCGGTGCTGCTAGGCAGCGGCCCAGTCGAACCCCCCCGGTCTCTCACTAGCGGTTTTCAACCCCTTATCATTAAGGACAGGGTTTATTCTCCATCAGTAGTTAGGCGGCGGGGGGGGTGGAATGAAGGACAGTAGTCTTGATTCAAGTTGTGGAGAAGCACATAGCAATCTAGTTCTATACATCCTGAGGTTGAAGGGCTTTCAAAAGCTGTGCATGCTTATTTAGGATCTTTAATGGTTTTGGGATATTGCCCTGTTTCTTTTTTTTGTTTTAGCGCTTCTGTGAGGAGTTGGTTAGGGAAGGAAAAGGGGTGAGGAGTGAGGTGGGGGGAGGGGGGGGGGGGGTCCTGGCCAATTCAGCACATCTGGAATATATGAGGCCTTGAGGTATGCAGTAATGCAGAAAGGCATTCTGAAACTCACAAAGAGACCTTTAGTTCAGGCTTTTTTCAGAAGCCAGTAGCTGTGTACTTGGGACAATATACAGAAGAGCTACACACTGTATTCTCCTTTACAGGGCACGGGTGTGAGTTTATAAAACTGCTTTATGCCAGCTAACAGTTCAGTTTGTACACTACCACTAGTGACTCCTGCGTGTGTACAGTCACCAGTGAATCGTACGTGTGGACAGTCTCTAGTGAATCGTATGTGTGGACAGTCTCTTGTGAATAGTACGTGTGGACAGTCTCTAGTGAATAGTATGTGTGGACAGTCTCTAGTGAATAGTATGTGTGGACAGTCTCTAGTGAATAGTATGTGTGGACACTCAGTTTAGTGAATAGTATGTGTGGATAGTCTCTAGTGAATAGTATGTGTGGATAGTCTCTAGTGAATAGTATGTGTGGATAGTCTCTAGTGAATAGTATGTGTGGACAGTCTAGTGAATAGTATGTGTGGATAGTCTCTTGTGAATAGTACATGTGGACAGTCTCTTTGTGAATAGTACATGTGGATAGTCACCAGTGGAAAGTATGTGTGTACAGTCATCATCACGACTATGCTTGCACCTCATGGTACCAAAGCACCTCAAAGGCACTAAAAACCAAATTACAAACATCTCAAAACAAACTAGTCAGACTACTGCTTGACCTGACTCCTAGAACCCACCTCACCCCTGCCCACTTTGACAACCTAGGATGGCTTAGAGTAGACGACAGAGTACAGCAACTTGCAATGGGCCTGGTCTACAAGATACACTACATGACCAATGTACCCATGTACATGTCAAAATACTTCCCAAAGGTCAGTGAATACCACGATCACAACATCAGAGGGAGCTCCACAAATCATGTTAAACCCAGATTCGGCTCAAACAAGGGACTAAACACGTTTCGCAATTATGCCACATCAATGTGGAACGCCCTACCCTAAGCTGTAAAGGAATGTGAATCACTACCCACTTTCAAAAACACTCTCAAAAAACACCTACGGGAGACTGCAATTCGAAACTGGCCCCTACAAATGTCCTAACCCAGTTGTACAGTAAATTACCAAGTATGGCTTTGTCAGTATTCCAATGTACAGTGTACAGTGTCCCCCTCTAGTGAATAGTATGTGTGGTCTCTAGTGAATAGTATGTGTGGTCACTAGTGAATAGTATGTGTGGACAGTCTCTAGTGAATAATAGTATGTGTGGTCAGTCTCTAGTGAATAGTATGTGTGATCACTAGTGAATAGTATGTGTGGTCACTAGTGAATAGTATGTGTGGTTACTAGTGAATAGTATGTGTGGTCACTAGTGAAAAGTATGTGTGGACAGTCTCTAGTGAATAGTACGTGTGGTCACTAGTGAATAGTATGTGGTCACTGGTCACTAGTGAATAGTATGTGTGGACAGTCTAGTGAATAGTATGTGTGGACAGTCTCTAGTGAATAATAGTATGTGTGGTCAGTCACTAGTGAATAGTATGTGGTCTCTAGTGAATAGTAGTGTGGACAGTCTCTAGTGAATATTATGTGTGGTCACTAGTGAATAGTACGTGGGGACAGTCTCTAGTGAATAATAGTACATGTGGTCAGTCTCTAGTGAATAGTACGTGTGGTCAGTCTCTAGTGAATAGTATGTGTGGTCACTAGTGAATAGTATGTGTGGTCACTAGTGAATAGTATGTGTGGTCACTAGTGAATAGTATGTGTGGACAGTCTAGTGAATAGTATGCGTGGACAGTCTAGTGAATAGTATGTGTGGTCTCTAGTGAATAGTACGTGTGGACAGTCACTAGTGAATAGTATGTGTGGTCACTAGTGAATAGTATGTGTGGACAGTCTCTAGTGAATAGTATGTGTGGTCACTAGTGAATAGTACGTGTGGTCAGTCACTAGTGAATAGTATGTGTGGTCACTAGTGAATAGTATGTGTGGACAGTCTCTAGTGAATAGTATGTGTGGTCACTAGTGAATAGTTAGCCCCTTTTGTGACTGCGATGCAACCCTCGGTTGAATACGCAGTCACTGGCTCCCACGTTACTAGGCATGTTAATGTGCGCCTCAAGCACTGCTTAAAAGCTAGCGGTGGGTCCAAAATATATCAGAAATAAATGTCAAAGGTACCCAGCGTTCCATTAGGGTTTCACACACACACGCACGGCTGGGTTTGAAAGCTCGGCGTTGCTAATAAACATTTAAAATCATTTTTATAAACTGGTCAACACTGCTCAAAACTGCTGTATTTCCGTATTTGGCTGCCTGGTGCACCATCACAGCGCATCATGCACCCAATGCCGTGTGTGTGAAACCCTAATGGAACGCTGGGTACCTTTGAAATTTATATCTTATATATTTTGGACCCACCTCTAGCTTTTAAGCAGTGCTTGGTGGTGCAAATTAACCTGGCTACTACGGAGGAATAAGTGACTGCGTATTCGAGCCCCTGGCTTGCATCGCAGTCACGAAAGGGGCTAGTGAATAGTATGTGTGGACAGTCTCTAGTGAATAGTATGTGTGGTCTCTAGTGAATAGTATGTGTGGTCTCTAGTGGATAGTATGTGTGGTCAGTCATTAGTCTACTGGATAGATAGATCCTGTCTTAGTGACAACAGTGTTTGTCTTCCTATTGTTTTAACTAGAGCCAATTTATATTGTGTGTTCACAGTGTTAGAAGCAATAAACAAAGGTGACTAGCGCTGAGTCTTAACAGTCAAACACACACACACACACACGCACGCACACACACACACACACACACACACACACACACACACACACACACACACACACACACACACACACACACACACACACACACACACACACACACACACACACACACACACACACACACACACACACACACACATACACACACACGCACAAGAGCATGTAAACACATACCCACACACATTCTGCCAGGCTTGGTTTCCTGGTGGTGCGGCCTGCTTTAGTTTCTAACAGTAACGCTCTGGACAATTTGAATTAATGATCTATGGTGTGTCAGATGTGTGAGAATATCTGGAACCATGTCAGTGTAAATGACTTCAGTCTTTTTCCATCAAGTTAACAACAGCAGCTGCTCAACCTCAAATTATTCCAAACTTGAGAGCCAATCACAAACATGTGGTTGAACCGAGAGAGAGAGAGAGAGAGAGAGAGAGAGAGAGAGAGAGAGAGAGAGAGAGAGAGAGAGAGAGAGAGAGAGAGAGAGAGAGTGTTCGATTGTTGTTGTTCTGGTCATGTGAGCGAGCTATATAGGACTGGGCCTTCCTTCAGTTCAGTCCCATGTGTGTTTTAGTTAAGGGGGGTAGGGGTTGGTTGGGGGGGCATGGCAAAGGGAGTGGTGCCAATGCCATAATGGGTCCAGCATGCAGGCTAAACTCCGCCCATC
Source organism: Notolepis coatsorum (assembly GCF_963971535.1). NCBI lineage: Eukaryota > Metazoa > Chordata > Actinopteri > Aulopiformes > Paralepididae > Notolepis > Notolepis coatsorum. The sequence continues at coordinate 30,654,219 of NC_140177.1, read as the reverse complement.
AAACCCCCACCTGGCTACTGAGAGCGAACAGGAACTGCAGGATCAGCACTTCCTGCCTCTCCTACCCAGATGGTTAAAAAAAAGAAGAAAAAGATGAAAATGTAAACAGCGGTTTATTTTCACGGCAGAATTCCTTGACCTGATGAACCAGTGTTTGAGGACTCTCCCCAAAGCTTTAAGTACCATAATACAAATATAGGAAAGAGCAATTCAGGCCAATCAGCTTGTGATGAGACAATCACGTACTGTAAATCTCTCGCTGTAATCAAACAAATGCACCAGAAGTAACGAGGGAAAAAGCTACCGCACTTTATTCCTCAAAATCTTAAATCTTAAAATCCATGTGATGTTGTTTCCCCCCCGAGTTCTCGACATTCAGTGCCCCCCTGACCCCCACCCCCCCCCACAGTTTGATGTACCCCAGTATGTCGGCTTTTTTGTCTTTTATCGTCTCATATTTATGTCTCGCCGTGAGACCAATTGCCCTCCAGGGACGAATAGAGTTGAAAGTAAAGCAAAGTAAAAGTAAGTAAAGTATCCTCCCCCTTCCTCCCACATCCAGACACAGTGTATCTTGGCTCCGTCCGTCCCCCGGCTTTCCCCCGTATGACGGAGCGTTGTGGAGCGGACAGGGATCCCGCGCATCATGGGGACTCAAAGAAAGAGACCTTTGTGATCCCCAGAGTGCCTCCCCGTCAATATCAAACGCTCGAACCCCTGAGTGTCTTTGAGGAGAGAGATCTCACGTTAAAGTTCCTCCCTGGCTCAGACCTCTAGCTCCCCAGTGGGATGCTTCAAGCTGACTATGGAGGCATTGTTTATTGTCACTGGGCCTTTGAAGAGGCAGCATCCTGTCTCTTGATTCGCTGAGGGACAAAGAGGGGGGCGTGGGGGGGTGGCGCACTGTCCAGACATGATTAACCTCAGGTCTTTGTTGTGTTTTTTTTTGCGATGGCTAGACAAGAAACCTTGGAAACTCTTTATTTCAGGGGGTGTGGCTAATGGTGAAGTACCTACTGTAGGAAATAACGGTGAAGTACCCAAGAAATAAAAGTACCTAGATACCTAACCTTTGGAATTGTAGTTAAGCAGGTATAAACTGGTTGATTTGAGAGTGAAATGGATATTTCTTTAATGAATATGTAATTTGGGAAGCAAATTAAAAAGTAGAAGCCATACTGGAAGATACAGGTCTGGGACTTGAGTAACTGATGGTTAATAATAAACTGTTTTGTTAGCATAGTTCCTGATTAGTTTGTAGACACAAAGTAATTGCCCTCATTATTACCATGTTGTTCCCCATTACCGTATCGTGCCCCTTAAACTAGTGTTACTGAAGCACTTAATGCGACTTTGTGTTTGTTGATACAGCTTTATTGATCATCGCATTGAACCCTCAGCATCTTTGGATAATCCTTTCTTCATTAGGGCATTATAGCAGCCATAAAGGGTGCGCAATAATTCAATATTTCCGTTTATCGCCTCCCAATGGGATCGTAAATATTACAATTTTCTCACAAAATAAGAATTGAAGGATAAGAATTGATATTGTACTTTACATTATCACACAGTATTGATAGCACACTTTACATTACCATGCAGTATTGATATCATACTTTACAGTACATTACTACGCAGTTTTGATATCATACTTTACATTACCACACACTATTCATATAATACTTTACATTACTACGGTATTGATATCATACTTTACATTACCAGACAGTATTGATATCATACTTTACATTACCACACAGTATTGATATCACACTTTACATTACCACACAGTATTGATATCATACTTTACATTATCAGACAGTATTGATATCATACTTTACATTACCACACAGTATTGATATCATACTTTACATTACCACATAGTATTAATATCACACTTTACATTACCACACAGTATTGATATCATACTTTACATTACCACACAGTATTAATATCACACTTTACATTACCACACAGTATTGATATCACACTTTACATTACCACACAGTATTGATATCACACTTTACATTACCACACAGTATTGATATCACACTTTACATTACCACACAGTATTGATATCACACTTTACATTACCACATAGTATTGATATCACACTTTACATTACCACACAGTATTGATATCACACTTTACATTACCACACAGTATTGATATCATACTTTACATTACCACACAGTATTGATTACTTTACATTACCACACAGTATTGATATCATACTTTACATTACCACACATTATTGATATCATACTTTACATTACCACACAGTATTGATATCATACTTTACATTACCACACAGTATTGATATCATACTTTACATTACCACACAGTATTGATATCATACTTTACATTACCACACAGTATTGATTACTTTACATTACCACACAGTATTGATATCATACTTTACATTACTACACATTATTGATATCATACTTTACATTACCACGCACACAGTATTGATATCATACTTTACATTACCACACAGTTCAATGTGATCAAACATCAATTATATTTCTTCACAAGCAAATATTGTGACATATTATACTGTATAATATATTGATATCTTGGGGGAAAAAGTGTCATTGATTGATTCCTCCAATGTCGCTCAGTAGCCCAGTTCCTGGCTGAGCGTAGCTCCGTGAGTAATGTATCTCTCTCTCCATCCAAGACATAACAATGGTGACTGACCTACAGTAGACATGTTCCCCTGTTTAGGTCTAGGCCCTTTGATTATTTGTACAATAAAGGGCTGTTATGGCAGTAATTACGGCAGCAGCAGTGCTACTGTCACAAAGTGGCCAGACGGTGTTTATACTGACATCTTGAAATACCAGTAAATTACTTGCAAAAGCAACATTTCGGGGGCTAGCCCGCGGGTGACCTGTCATCACAGGGGGACCGTCTTGTGTCAATGTTGTGTCACAGGCTGCATTCATGTCATGCTTTCGTGGTCCTACATTAAATAAGGACCACTCCCCTATATATCATGCAAGGACTACTTAGACACACAGCTCGTCTCTCTCTCTCTCTCTCTCTCTCTCTCTCTCTCTCTCTCTCTCTCTCTCTCTCTCTCTCTCTCTCTCTCTCTCTCTCTCTCTCTCTCTCTCATTCTCATGGACGGTGGACGATACAGGAGTCTTCGCTCAACGGTGAAAACAGATTCGTATTGTCCGCAAGACTGTGTGCACCACATAGGGCTGGGGCGATCAATCGTGTTTCAATAAAGAAAATTCTTGCTTATAATAGTCGTGATTTCAATGTCAATCAAGATAATAATGATTACGATTTTTGAGCAGCCCTAGCGCCACGTTGTTCTAGTTATCTCCCACGTAACTAGAACGATGGAGTCAACAACATGGGGGCAAACTGCAGGGTCAGAGTCTGTCAGGAGGGTTAAAAGCTAGCATCAAAGGATTCCTTCCGAAACCGCAACCTTATTTTTAGTCGACTATTCTCAGATCTTCTAACATCCCGTCCCCTTTACTAGACCCACGGCCACGCCCTTCGTGACCTTTAAACTAATAGCGCCCTTCTCTATTTTTACGGCGACGGAGGTACAAAACACCCCACACTTAGGAAAGAAAAGGCGCATATAAATCAACACGTAAAACCTGCGATGTCGCCACGCACGCCGAGACCCCCCCCCCCCCCCCCCCCCCCCGTCCGTCCGCTTGGGCGCTTTCTTTTGAGAAAACCCTGTCCTATTAGGCTTTGCTCAAATTCCCCTTAATCACGCTGTAAATCACCAACACGCCTCGGGCGTACGGGAAAGAGGTAGAGGTGCGCAAGAGAGAGAGAAAAACAGAGGTAGAGAGATGATGTGGGAAGAGGAGAGAGAGAGAGAGAGAGAGAGAGAGAGAGAGAGAGAGAGAGAGAGAGAGAGAGAAAGAGAGAGAGAGAGAGAGAGAGAGAGAGAGAGAGAGAGAGAGAGAGAGAGAGACAAGAGAAATAAGAGTTTTGAGGAATGCAGTGAAGGCAAAGTAACGGAAAAGAGGCGAGAGAAAGAGGGAATAAAACCCAGTGTGACACACATAATACACTGTACTTCCCCCCAGAGGGCCTGTTCCATTGACAGAAAGGGGCCCCGCGGTGTTAAGCGGCCTGTAAAACCCACCCCCCTCCCGGGCTCGCCTCACTCCAAAAGGCCCCAGTGAACAGCAGTTGCTGGGTTTTAATGGCGGAGGATGCTGGGGTTTTGATGGACGCTGTCGTTACCAGGGGGCCCAATTATACCTACTGGATGGTTCCTAAGATTTCTTACTACTCCACCGCCAGAGTCGCTGGTAAAATAAAAACTATAACATACATCAACCTTGGCCAAGAAACACCGAGCAGGCAGTGGTGGTGTGTCCTGTAGATAGAGACCACTGCACTTCCGCGTTACATTGAGCTCATGGGAGAGACAGCGGGGGGGGGGGGAGAATTAATGAATGTGGATGAGAGAGTTCTAGGCACGGCTGTGGGGGTGCTGGAGACATGATCTGAGCCTCCTGAATACGGAGAGACCAGTCCCAAGTCGATCGGCACTTTCTCGGCCGAGCTATAGTCACTTTTCCGCACCTACTCCCGAGAAGTGACTATAGCTCGGTCGAGAAAGTGCAGAACGACTTGGGACTGGTCTCTCCGTGTCCAGGAGACTATAAAAGTCTATTGGATCATGTCTCCCACACCCCCACCGCCGTAGCTACAAGCACTTAAGGGCCTTTCTCTCATCCACATTCATACATTTTCTCCCCCCGCTCTCTCTCCCATGATTTCAGAATACCGGAAGTGTTGCGGTGGTCTATCATAGAAATGGCCATTTCTTTCCATCGACTGCCCGAATTGTACAGTAACAGTGTACATACTGGACACAGTCCTAATGACAGAGTCCGCTTTTCCTACATAGCCACACTGTTATTATCCACCATGGGACGTTCACATCACATTTGTATTACCCTCGTACAGTACACGTACTGTACGAGATGTACTGTATGTACTGTGCATTGGAACAACATGTTCAACATGTTCTCAGAAGGTAGAGCGGTCGTCTGGTAATCATAAGGTTCCCCGTTCCCGGTTCGATTCCCGCTCCTCCCGGGCAGTGTGTGTTGACGAAGTGTCCTTGAGCGAGAGACACTTTAACCCCTGATTGTTCCCAGTGAGCAGGTTGGCACCTCGCACGTCGATGTGTGAATGTGTGAGTGAATGGGTGAATGTGAGGAACAAAAATTGTAAAGCGCTTTTGGATAAAAGCTGCTATATAAATGCACCCTTTACCATTTACTGTATGTATGGTGTGAGCATCCCACAGTAACGACCCTCTCCTTCCCCCACAGCTGACCCCGTGGATGTACTCAAGGCGCTAGATTTCCACAGCTCCCCGGAAGGAGTGCGTAAAACTACTGGGTTCTGTACGGTCCGAAGAGGATCCAAGCCCGACGTAGCCTTCCGGGTGCAGAAACAGGCCCAGATCAGCGCTCCGACCAGTCAACTCTTCCCAGGTAAGAGAACCTCCTCGTGAGCCTTTGCACAGGCGTCCGCAGGGAACCGAGTGGGGACCAGGCGGGCCCGTTTTGGGTCCTGAATCGTAGTTTATTTTGATTTTAGAGGACCCGGGGTTGAATTAACAACAGGTCCTTATGGCCTGATATAAAGAAGGCATGAACTGGTTCAACATTCAGTCAAATGAACTGAAATGAATCACATCACAAATCGTACGCGTCAGAATACGGCAGGTAGCGTACGGCCAGCTGCGCCGCGTGTCAGAATACGGCAGGTAGCGTACGGCCAGCTGCGCCGCGTGTCAGAATACGGCAGGTAGCGTACGGCCAGCTGCGCCGTGTGTCAGAATACGGCAGGTAGCGTACGGCCAGCTGCGCCGCGTGTCAGAATACGGCAGGTAGCGTACGGCCAGCTGGGCCGCGTGTCAGAATACGGCAGGTAGCGTACGGCCGGCTGCGCCGCGTGTCAGAATACGGCAGGTAGCGTACGGCCAGCTGGGCCGCGTGTCAGAATACGGCAGGTAGCGTACGGCCGGCTGCACGGCATGTCAGAATACGGCAGGTAGCGTACGGCCGGCTGTGCCACGTGTGTCGGAATACGGCAGGTAGCGTACGGCCGGCTGTGCCACGTGTGTCGGAATACGGCAGGTAGCGTACGGCCGACTGCGCACCGCGGGAAAACGCTCAGCAAAACAACGCACGGCGGTCCGGCGGCGAGAAGACTGATGATGACATCGATGTTGTAAAGAACCTGACGTCCCACAAACAGCCTCCAGCGTGGCAGCCTCCAGCGTGTTGCGTTTGGCTGGAGGATGTAAACCCCAGCTGGGTTATCACATTAAAAGCCCGTAGTGTGTGAGTCACAGTCTGAATTTAAAGAAAATAAACTCCTGTTTGTTGTGTTGGGACCGAGTCCACTCCGAGAAGACAAGGAAAAAGCTCTTGATGTTTCTGCCGGGCTACTGTCTTGAACCGCTTTCCACTCCCCCGATTAATCCCATGATTTGATCATAAACGGAAGTAGAAGCTCAGTAATTGATCCCGTTACAGGGGAGCGTCGATCCGCAGGCGCCGATATGACCGTAGCTTTCATTACACACACTCTGGCAATGTCGAATGTGTTTAAAAGTACATTATAATCCAAATTATGATCCAAAAATAACATTTCATATATGTCGTAAGGGACGTTAGCTCCATTTTGTTGGATCACAGTAAGAGTTACTAGTTCTTGCCCCATAGTGGCAGGATACTGCGAACACATTTCTACTGGGAGCCGAGTGCCATTAAATAAATCCTCCCCCGGCTCGCTGTGTGTGTTGGGCTTCATCCAATTTGGCTGGAATGCATAGGAAAATATAAGGCACTGAATATAGTGGGAGATTATTAACAATTAGCTATCTCTGATCTCTGGCTAAAAATAATCGCACACACAAACGTTGCCGTTTTAAGAGGGGGAGGGTTTCATCGAGGGATAGAGATGGAGGTGGAGCGTCGTATGAGAGGGGCACAAGGTGTTGCGATGTACTCAGTCCGAGACAGACAATTTGTCTTTTTCACTCGACCGAACTCTATTAACGGTTTAATAAACAATTTTGCTTGAGCGGTTTTATTTACACTCCCTGTAAAACCAATGTGGCTACAGCATCACTCTCGAACCCTTTCAGGGCGTGCCAACCTCTCTTTCAGCTTCCTTTATAAACAGTGGGTCACGTCCAATTGTCTAGACTGAAGTGTTTTATGGGAAAAAGAGAACGTTAAGCAGTTAGTCCGTACACCATTATTCAATTTAGCTATTAGAATACAATCACCCTGGTAATGAGGTCACCGGTAGATTGACGGGTAATACACAAGGGGATGGCGAACGGCTGGGATTGTGAGCTAACCCATAATGCTCTACACTGGGTTTGGTTATTGCTAAATTTATAGTACGGATAATTAGCAGTGAGAGGTAACTACATATTTTTACTCAAGATAAAACATTTTCTTTTATGTTTTTTACTCAAATAACATGATGCTGTTCCTTATTTTCTTTTCATGGAACTCTATGCTTTCACTCCACTACATTTCAAAACAAACATCCCAACTTTTTCACCCTACCGCGTATATCTGAGAGCTGGAATTACAAGTTACCTTTAAGAAAAAGGGTTTTGCATAACATGTGGTCAGCTTGTAAAAAAAAACTACGCATTCTTTGACTTTGAGCCGTAGAGGACTCCCAGCCAGAGTAAATGGAAAACGGGCAACCTTCCCTAATGCGTTGCTAGTGCTGCAATACAAATATGGTTTAACAGTACTTTTAACTTGAGCAATTCTATCAGGGTGATTCTACTTTTAGTAAGTACCGGTAAATAACTTTTCACCATCATAGATAATACCCAGTAGATTTCTGAAATGGGTTAAAGGAACATGCTAACGTTTTGGGAAATTAGCTTATTTGCCATCTACCCTGGACAAGCAGATGCATACCATTTTCTTCTCTGTGAATGCATTAGGCAGCTGCACCGTTAGCCTAGCTTAGCATCATTCACTGGAAGTAGGTGTGCCAGTGTTCCCAACAGTCACGAAATACACTCCAAATACAACTCCAAAACTTTCCTGTCAACATGTTGTGACCTGTGTATTTACCATGTGGAGAAATAAAAATTTGACATTTTCGTTTTCTAAGCAGATATATGCTCTGAACTATTCTTTGCCAAACCACTGCTGCCTGGGCGCAGTGATTTCATCACCTCAAAAGCCCTGTTTTTCAAAAAGCAACAGGGCTTTTGAGGTGATGAAATCACTGCGCACAGCAGCAGTATGTATCTGCTTGTCTAACTCCAGGGTAGATAGCAAATAAGCTAATTTCCCGAAAAGTTGGCGTGTTCCTTTAACCGAATGGATGTAAACTAGCAAATATCTTGTTTGATAATTATATTAATTTCATTGTGTTGGTAGAACTGCGGTCTTTAAGAATATGTGGACAGTATCCATGTGTTTAATTTATTTTAGCTTTTGCCCAGTATGTACATTTATTTATTTAATCCAAACCTTGCCCTCTGTCCCTAAAATGCTTCAGATTAGCAACATTTTATTTAATACAGATTATTTGACTGAATGTTGAACCATGACAAATTGCTGCCAATCCCCAGAAGTTCATGACTTCTTTATAGTAGGCTGCCATAAGGACCCCATAACATGTTGTCAATGCAACCCTGGGTCCTCTAAATCAAGGTTTCTTAAATTATGACTCAGGACCCAAAATGGGCCACAGGCCTGCCTCTAGCGGGTCCCACTTGGTAAGAGTTCCAGGATGTTATAATATGACCGGGTCCCTTGGTCGGATGAATTGACTTACTTTGGGTCAGACACTAGAAATGTCTTAAGGACCCGTCCTCTAAAGACACCTTGGTCCTAACACACTGTCCTTCCCCTCTCTCCGTCTCCAGATGGCGTCTTCCCCGAGGACTTCTCCATCATGTTTACCGTTAAGCCCAAGACTGGCCTCCAGTCCTTCCTGCTCTCTATGTACAACCAGCAGGGCATCCAGCAGCTGGGTGTGGAGGTGGGCAGAGCCCCCGTCTTCCTGTACGAGGACCAGAATGGCAAGCCCCCTCCCGAGGAGTACCCCCTGTTCCGCTCCGTCAACCTGGCCGACGGAAAGTAAGTGATTCGGAATCCTTCTTAGAGGAGGGCCGCTTCGGCTGAAAGATAACGCTGATTTAGTTTTTATGCATAATCTCACAAATATCCCAGAACTGTAAACCAATTTGCACATGTTCATTTGGTGTGACAGTTATTGAGAGTTAATGAGTTTGAATATGTCCTCCAGTGATGTCATTGGAGGACACTGAATCCTTGTGTTGTGTTAATTACATGCAGGTGAAAAAGTAGGGATCCCTATCACTATTTCATTGAGCAGTAATCAAAGGGACGACTAGGAGGATTTTGACTTCAATAATCATTGTAAATTCAGTGTCCATACCTTGGCAGGATCACTGCAGAGACATGTCGAGACTGATGACAATCAACGAGACAGCGACGAGACCATTAATATCCTCTGTTTTATATTGGTATTGTGTGATGAGTCCATTAATATCCTCTATTTTATATTGGTATTGTGTGATGAGTCCATTAATATCCTCTGTTTTATATTGGTATTGTGTGATGAGTCCATTAATATCTTCTGTTTTATATTGGTATTGTGTGATGAGTCCATTAATATCCTCTGTTTTATATTGGTATTGTGTGATGAGTCCATTAATATCCTCTGTTTTATATTGGTATTGTGTGATGAGTCCATTATTATCCTCTGTTTTATATTGGTATTGTGTGATGAGTCCATTAATATCCTCTGTTTTATATTGGTATTGTGTGCAACCGGGTGGATCCACAGGGGTTCTGCTGAAGGCGTTACGACTGAAACAAAACCTGCTTCATCCACAAAAAGAACTCCATGTTCACCCCCTCATTTCATCATCAAAACAAATCACATGCTCGAGAGCAAAAAGCAAAACTGTCTTGCAACAGGAAGCGACTGGATTTATGGGAAATGTGGCCTCATGCTGCTATGATTCCCGGATTTTCCAGAGGGGATCAATAAAGGAATATCGTATCTTATCTTATCTTATCTTATCGTATCTTATCTTATCTTATCTTATCTTAACATGATAATTGGGCTACCAATTGTTTCGGCAATGGTCTCATGTGTTTACTGTAATTATACCAACGTATCACAACCAATCTGACAATTATACAAGATAATATGATATATTTTGTTGAAAAGTCTCCTTATAGTATAGCTTTAATACAACAGAAGAATGCAGTGTCCTCTGATGACATCACTGGAAACAAATCCACATAACTCTCAACACTTGCCAAAGTAAATGTATGTGTGCAACTGTTCAGATCTTTGGGATATGTGTGAGATTATGTGCATAATAAATCAGCATTGTTTTTTTTGGTGAAGTGCTCCTTTAAGCAGAGTGGGACACAGTGGTGCTCAAAGCAGCTGATTGGTGGGATTTGTGTCATTCTGTCCTCTGATTGCAGCTGATTGGTGGGATTCGTGTCGTCCTGTTTTAGGCCCTTAGGTCATGTTGTCCTCTGAGTGCAGCTGATTGGTGTGATTCGTGTCGTCCTGTTTTAGGCCTTTAGGTCATGTTGTCCTCTGAGTGCAGCTGATTGGTGGGATTCGTGTCGTCCTGTTTTAGGCCCTTAGGTCATGTTGTCCTCTGAGTGCAGCTGGTTGTTGTATACAGATGATGTATGTCAAGACCTGAAGACAACAGCACTGTGCTCGCGGTGTGTAATTTTGTCATCAGCACAGTATACAGTGTCTCATCCAGCTTGTATGACTTGGCTCGAGATCTAAGGCCAAGCTTAACTTTTGAAGAATGCAACATTTTCTGAACAATAATTAGCTTTGACTTTGTGAATTACACCCGGTGCTAAATTATCTCAAACTGAATGCACTCTGTCGAGGTGACGCAGACCAGTGATGATTTCTCATTATGGGTATCGCACGTTTGTTTATTCCCTGATTGAGTATGAAACTATTCAGATAGTAAACGTCTTGATTACTGGCAGCAAGTTGACGACGGACGTTCTTTTCTTTCCAAAATGTTTTGCAACACTGAAACACAGAGGTGCAACAACACCATCGGCCGGACCCTCGTAATATCGAGTTCATACCAAACATTTTGGGAACACGTCTCGGTGCATTTAAACAGACATATTTCTAAATGTTCCAACATGGGATTGTTATTCGGTCATAGAGTACCTCAGGGCAAAGAACCGTATAACTTGAGTTTTCAGAGGAACTATGTTTTCAAACTTCATTAACTGAAGATGGTTAGTTGTGGTTACGGTGTTGTGTTCATTCATAGTTAAAGGCGGTAGAGGTTGAGTATTTCCTTGTAACATATCACATTCAAACTCTGAGTGATCTGGATTGACGTCACAACGCCAAAGACACGGGCTCTCCAAAACATTCACGTCCTTCAGACAAAATATTCTAATATCTCCAGCTGTATATAATAATAACTATTGCCTGTTCCTGAAGTTGTCAGCCTCACGGTTCTGCATTAAACGTACAGCACGTGATACATAACGTTAAATTATGCCCCGATCGAAAATATCCTCTCTCAACCCCTGACTTTTATTTGTAGTTATTTATTTAACCGTTATTATTATTACTAACCTTTAACCTTTACCAGACAGGTCAATTAAGAACAAATTCTTATTTTCAGTGACGGCCTGGTGAGAGGAAAAAGGATCCCCTCGAAAGGGTCTCTCTGGAAATAGTTAAAACACACATCAAACAAACAACCAAAGGAAATGACATACATGATACATGATACATACATGAAGCAGAACAGTCAAATTACAGTTAAAAGGCCGTGTAATACAGTTGCAGGTGTGTAATATAAAGAGAGGAGAAGGGGAATCAACATGTGCAACAGTCAGCTAGGGACTGTTGCAGTTTCTGCTTAAACACACGGAAGTGTTGAGGGGGTTTTGGAGAGAGTTCCAGTCATTTGCTGCGGCAAAATGAAAGGAGTTCTGGCCAGAGACAGTGCGGGCCTTCCTTGGGTTACTGATCAAGCGGTGCGATCACTGGACCTCAGGTGGTGGTTGCTATGGGACATTATTATGACATCCTACAGTATAACACTCCGTCCTCCGCTCTGTGCAGGTGGCACCGCGTCGCCATCAGCGTGGAGAAGAAGAGCGTCACCCTGATCGTGGACTGTAAGAGGAAGCTGACCAGGCCGCTGGCCAGAAGCGACCAGGCTCTCATCAACACCGAGGGCATCACCGTCTTCGGCACGAGGATCCTCGATGAGGAAGTCTTTGAGGTAAGGCCCCCGGGCGTTGAGCTCACGCTGGGTTACGTTAGGTTAGGTTACGGTGGGTTAGGGTGACTGACGCCGCTGTATGAATTTCACCCTTTGCTTGGCCTGCAGCTGCTGCGCTGGAGGGGGGGGGGGGGGGGGGGCTCAGCTGGGCACCAGAGATACGTTTATCTTACTGGAATAAAATGTGGTCGTAATTGGAAGCATATTGTGGACGCTGCTCTTCAGTGAGTTTCATTTCAACTGCTGAGGTTTCCCTCGTTTGCTGTGACGTTGAGTTACAGACGAGTCACAAGTAGTTACACAACGAGATGGAAAAAAGCAACGATAAAAACAGAGGGGAAACCACACAAAACACAAGATGAAAACAAAGAGAATCAGCTAAAGCAGACTGATACACAGTGGTTTGTGATCATGGTTTTGATCGATGCATAGGTTGGAAGAGTATTGATCTAGTGCAGGGGTGGCCAACCAGTCAGAGACCTTAAGAGCCACAAAAATGACTGTGGTACCACAAAGAGCCACACCATATACCAGCGTTTCTCAACTCTTTTTTTTCAGTCACGGCACCCTTCATGTGTTTATAGGTCTCACCCTCTGGCCTCTGAAGTTGCTAATGTCTTTTTTATTTGGGCCTCACAGGGTTAAAAGTACCCTGTGAGACCCACGGTTGCAAAATTACAAAATCACTTTTAGCCATTTAAAAAAATAATGTTTATTTAAATAATGTTAAGCACATGTATAGTCAATTGGTCCTGTTGTTCAGCCTCACAATGCTATTTGATAGTAAATGTGTTTATATGTCCCACCCTCTGGCCTCTGAAGTTGCTAATGTCTTTTTAATTTGGGCCTCACAGGGTTAACCTCTTAAGCCAGAGATATACAGTAAAAGTGTATATTTTCAGCATTACGTTTGTTTACCAATTATTTTAACTGTTATTAGTGAAATATAAGATTATAGAAATCTCAGGACATTGAGTCGGAAACCGGCGCATATTGACAGGAGGAAGTGGCACAGCCAAAAGTGAGTGTAGTCTTTTGAAGGAAGAGACTCAGGGCTTTCAAATTTTGAAAAACGACCCTACCCAGCTCACAATCAATCAATCACACCCAGCCCCTGTCAATCATCTGACTTCTGGATGTACTTTTTTATTTCTCTTATTTTTTTGGGATTATCTCCCACAAACCTGAACGTTATTGCCATAAAACAGAACGCAGTTAGTTTCTCTACCTTTCTGTGAACGTCTTGCAAAAAACGGTGTTGCAATACGATGAAAAATGGTGGAGAAATTGACATTATAAAAAATGGCAGAATTCAGTACTGTATCTACAAAACCTTCTGTTTAATCATCTTCCCTTTATTCATTTGCTTAGATTTTTCAGGTCTCGTAAATTTTAGCATGGTGTTATTCACAGTCAAAGAGAATTTTTTTTTTTTTAAATATAATACATATTCTCCTTTGGTTCATTACAATTTACTCAAGCCTAGTAACAGACACACTATTTCTGACACTGATCCATATGTCCCTAGATTCAGATACCAAGAACATGCAAATGGACCATTTATATAAAAAAATAAAATTATTGTTTATTCTACGTCCTTATGGAATGAGTGACATAAAAAAATTAAATAAAAAAAATATATACATATTATAATTTTTTTTTTTTTATGGAAGGAAGAGCCACACATTGACGGGCAAAGAGCCTCATGCGGCTCGCAAGCCGCGGGTTGGCCACCCCTGATCTAGTGTGTTGAAGGTTCCATGAGGCAGGAGTACTTTGGGGGCACCTTAAACACAGAGTGATAGATCGAGTCTAGGGGTTTAAGAGTGGAAGCAGCAGCATGTCTATAAATTACATCACCATAGTCCATAACCGATAAGGGAAGCAGCATGGATTTTTTCTTTTTTACAACTATATTTATAACTAAAGTAATGGCTGAAATAGTGCTGTGATTAGTTCTAAATCCAGATTGGTGCAGAGATTATATGGCATTATTATTATATGGCATATTATGACTTGAGAGAATTGCCTTGAGTTGGTTATTCACCAGTGATTCTAGGATTATCGCTAAACAGGATAGTTTTGGAATTGGGCGCTAATTATTGATCACATTATAAGATCACTTCTATCTCCATCTTTGTGCAAAGGAAACACATGAGGTGTCTTCCAGGCACTAGGAAACTATTCCTGTTCAAATAGAAAGATTAAATATGTGTAATTTGCTCTGTAATGAATGATGGCTTAACCTGAGAAGAGAAGGGTCCAGTTTTGATTGATTGATTGAACATTTTATTAACAGATTGCAGAATGGGTACAATACAGTACAGCTCAATACACACAATTGTTAAGGGGATGCAGACCAGAGAAAGACTTTCGTCTTGTTTACATCAGGGTCCCCCATTTTCAATTCATCATAATATATATGACATACATGACATACAGTTAGACAGTACTGCTACATCTATACATTTATGACATACCAGATTTACAAATACAGTACTGTTTTTGATACAAGAAGAGTCTAAAAAAGAGAGTATATACATTTGATGAAGAAACTGTACATTGGAGGAGGTTGGTAGGTAGGAGGTTGGTAGGACGGGTGGAGGGGGGGTTGGGTAGGTGGGGTGGGGTGGAGGGGAAACTGTACATTGGAGGTTGTGGGGTGGGGGGTAACTGTACATTGGATTATCGACTAAACCTTACTTGGTCCCAAGAAGAGGGTCTCATGTATTATTGGGTTTAAAATGACATTTATTGTACATTGGAGGGGGTTGCGTTAGGACATTTACAGGGGCCAGTTTCGAATTGCAGTCTCTCGTAGGTGCTCTTTGAGAGTGGTTTTGAAAGTGGGTAGTGATTCACATTCCTTTACAGCTGTGGGTAGGGCGTTCCACATTGATGTGGCATAATTGCTAAACGTGTTTAGTCCCTTGTTTGAGCCGAATCTGGGTTTAACATGATTTGTGGAGCTCCCTCTGGTGTTGTGATCGTGGTATTCACTGACCTTTGGGAAGTATTTTGACATGTACAAGGGTACCTTAGTCGTGTAGTGTATCTTGTAGACCAGGCCCATTGCAAGTTGCTGTCGTCTACTCTAAGCCATCCTAGTACATTTCGCTGAGTACATTTTACTCAAACTGAGTAAAATTGTACTCACTTGGGCTCAAATGGACTCAGTTTGAGTAAAATTTACTCTGCGAAATTTACTGTATAGGTTGTCAAAGTGGGCAGGGGTGAGGTGGGTTCTAGGAGTCAGGTCAAGCAGTAGTCTGACCAGTTTGTTTTGAGATGTTTGTAATTTTGTTTTTAGCGCCTTTGAGGTGCTTTGGTACCATGAGGTGCAAGCATAGTCGTAGTACCCTTGAATGAGTGCTCCTGCCAGAGTCTTCAGGGTATTCTTGTTTACCAGAGAGGAGATCCGGTACGAGAATCGAGTTCGTTGGTTGACCTTTTTTATTACATTGGATGCCATTTTGTCACAGGAAAGATTTGCCTCTAGGATGGAACCTAGGAATGTAATTTTTCATCTTTCCTTGTGACAATATTGTCACCCACTGTAACTGAGGCCCTTGTTACACACAGTGTTTTTGTGCTCGTTTTTATACGTGTAACTCCAGCCTGAGAAACCGTCGGTCTTGCTGAATTTGTTATTTGTACTCTGAATGGACTCTGTTTTACCCAGGTGTAATGATAGTTTGTTATCAGCGAGCCAGATGCAGATTTTGCCTAGTTCCGAGCTGAGGGTTTTTTCAACCTGTAACTTGTTCTTCTCAGAGACCAGCAGGGGTGAGTCATCCGCGAACAGGAACAAGTTGCAGTCACAACTCACAAGCTGACGACATGTCATTTGCATAAATTAGGAACAGTAGTGGTCCTAGTAGTGGTCCTAGTATGCATTATTATTATATGCTTCCTTGTGGAGCTCACTGTGGTGTTTATCCCCCCCAGCTGATTTCCTGGAATAAATGGATTGCAATGTTTCAAAAACAACACTAGGGTTGGGCCGACGGCATCGTCATCGACTTTAGTGTCATCGACCACTGAGGCCCCCCCCCTTTTTTCCACACTTGGATGGAAAAAGAGAGAGATTTTTTTTTTCTTTTTTTTTTTTTTTTTTTTTTACAATATCTCTGCCAAACAGGCATGTTAATGTGTTGCATTTGGCCTCCATCACCAGGCATTCCTTTTTTGTCAGATCGTCCTGACATGGCAAGAAAAGCGAGTTTCTATTAACCCACGAGTGCGGAGAAAATCGACCCAGTTTGAGGCGTGGTACCTGACCCGGCTCAGCCCTTTGACCAGGTTTCAGGTGTCTGACCTGGGTTTTTCCCGTCAGGAGCCCCAGAAATATTTTTTGGAGAGGTGTGCTTCTAGAGAAAAGGGGAGAAGGTCCGATCCACAATCCGACAGGGCTGGAATACACAGGCCAGACTGTAGATGGTCCTGTGTCGACTTGCAGTAGATGATACTGAACGTTCTTCAAATGTAACAGTGGGTAAGACGGGTAGTAGCAGTAATCGGTCGTTTCCAAATGCATATCGGCTAGACCTTTCTTTATTTGGCTTTCATTGCATTCCTTCATAATAGGTGACTTTTATGGAGCAGAGCAACAGTGTTGACTTTGTCCCGGTTTCTTTTCTTTAGGGCGGATCCTGTGGAAACGTTAGTTGTATGACTAATACACACAACTCTTCAAAGTGCTTCACAGTACGGTCTTCAAAGTGCTGGTTGTTCTCAGAACAGTGGTCGGGTTTAACTTTGAATGACTCAAATAATCTGCAGTCGCTCGGGTAGTTTCGGCCTTTCGGTAGGTTTCACGGAGTTGCGATTCTCTCAATACTGTGGCAGATATCGGCCTGGGGTTTAACGAGAGCCCGTGCGGCCGCTCCCCTTTCCACGGAGGGTCCGAGGTGCCCGGGTTTTAGCGCAGGTAGCTTTGAGCTCTATGGAAAATGTGAGCTACATGCTCAGAAGACAATAGCTGTGCTTTGATGTCTGCGTGTGGAATGCTTGCTAAACAAGAACAGCCTGCTAAATGCTTGTTGCCTCCAGGTCAAACATGACTTTGAAACAGAGGAGCCACTGGAAAGTGGGATCCATCTTTTTTTCTTCACGAGGTTTCTTTAGAGATGCCCAGTTAGTGACGGTACAGTGGCGGTGTAATCTCTGGTCATAGACTGATCATCATAGATAGATAGATAGATAGATAGATAGATAGATAGATAGATAGATAGATAGATAGATAGATAGATAGATAGATAGATAGATAGATATATAGATAGATAGATAGATAGATAGATAGATAGATAGATAGATAGATAGATAGATAGATAGATAGATAGATAGATAGATAGATAGATAGATAGATAGATAGATAGATAGATAGATAGATAGATAGATAGATAGATAGATAGATAGATAGATAGATAGATAGATAGATAGATAGATAGATAGATAGATAGATAGATAGATAGATAGATAGATAGATAGATAGATAGATAGATAGATAGATAGATAGATAGATAGATAGATAGATAGATAGATAGATAGATAGATAGATAGATAGATAGATAGATAGATATTTTTTAGATAGATATCTTTGAATGAATGAATGAATGAAAACTTTATTTAACAGATTGCAGAATGGGTACAATACAGTACGGCTCAATACATACAATTGTTAAGGGGATGCAGACCTGAGAAAGACGTTTGTCTTGTTTCCATCAGGGTCCCCCATTTTCAATTCATATAGACATATATGACATACATGACATACAGATAGTCAGTACTGCTACATCTATACATTTATGACATACCAGATTTGCAAATACAGTACTGTTTGTGATACAGAAGGAGTCAAGAAAAGGGAGTATATACATTTGACGTAGAAACTGTACATTGGAGGTTGGGTGGGGGGGGTTGGGTACATTGGGATATTGACAACCATACTGGGTAATTTACATTGGAGGTGGTTGGGGGGGGGGGGGGGCGGGGGGCACACTGTATAAACAAGTAACACTGTACATTGAGGGGGGGGGGGGAGGAGACACTGTACAAACAAACACAATTGTACATTGAACTATTGACAAAACCATACTAGGTAAATGACTGTACATTGGAGGGGGTTGGAATGATTGGGTTAGGATATTTACAGTGGCCAGTGTTGAATTGCAGTCTCCCGTAGGTGTCCCTTGAGAGAGGTTTTGAAAGTGGGTAGTGATCCACATTCCTTTACAGCTTTGGGTAGGGCGTTCCACATTGATGTGGCATAATTGCGAAACGTGTTTAGTCCCTTATTTGAGCCGAATCTGGGTTTGACATGATTTGTGGAGCTCCCTCTGGTGTTGTGATCGTGGTATTCACTGACCTTTGGGAAGTATTTTGACATGTACATGGGTACCTTGGTCGTGTAGTGTATCTTGTAGACCAGGCCCATTGCAAGTTGTTGTACTCTGTCGTCTACTCTAAGCCATCCTAGGTTGTCGAAGTGGGCAGGGGTGAGGTGGGTTCTAGGAGTAAGGTCAAGCAGTAGTCTGACCAGTTTGTTTTGAGATGTTTGTAATTTTGTTTTTAGCGCCTTTGAGGTGCTTTGGTACCATGAGGTACCACTTTCATCTAAATGTGTCTTTGGCTTCACCATGGTTACAATAAAAAAGACAACACAGTACAAACACCATACAGGCACTAAAGACTAAAGAACACAATACATAGACAAAGGAAACACAACACAAACACAGAGCTCCGGGTGCCATGGTTAAAATGAAAAGCTAAGCATTCATCAGAGCAATGGCATGTGGGATGAAAGACTTCTTAAATATGTTTTTTTGGGCTAGAGGAATCAAAAGGACTGTCTCATATGCTCTGTTTCCACATTATGTTGTATTAAGTTCTTTATTATTTATGATCTTTATGTATTTCCCACCCTACCGTGCTTCACGAGGACACTCTCATAATACTATGAATAGTCTCTCTTTTTGTGGCTGATTAGCATTGGGCTTTTACCGCAGATATTTTTAACGCTGGTCTGAGGCCAGCATTGTGCCTTTTCTGGGTGTTCTTTGTTTAAACATATATTAAGGCTAAATGGAGTGGAATTATAGGGCAATTTGTGTTTTTTTCCCCTCCTCTGTTTAGAGACCAGGAGAAAGAGAAGATTGTTTTGTTTGTGCCGCAGGGTCGAGGCTTTTCGCACGTTGGAAGGTTTCAATCAGAACGTCACCAAAACGAGCCGCTCTGCAGTGGCTCAAGCCGAGCCTCTGTTGTCATTATTTCCACTTCAAGTTTAAAACCCTCGGGTTTTCTCTAAGCAAACAGCACACAAATGATTTGGCCCAAAAGCCCTTGGTGTCGAAAAAGCAACGTCGTCTTGATTAATTATATTATTCCCAAAGATCAAACAGGTTGACAGAATTTAATCAAAGCCACGTTTTTTGGTTCATTTTCAAAATGCGGTTAACATTGAAAAAGGCCACTGTCTGCAGTCATTTAGGCGTTTTTTTGAATTTCGAAACGTAATAGCTTGGTTGGAACAAAAGACGTGTGGTTTTTTTTTTTAACTTTTTCTCCCATTTTCTATTTTTCTCTCATCCCAATTTCGTATTTTGTCCAATTCTACCCTCCCCTGTCTCGAACGCTGTTAGGCCATGCCTCCCACTGGCCGGCTGCAATGTGGACGAAGCCTTGCATCACGTGTCCCCTCCGGTATACGAGGAGGCAGCCGTCGCATCTTTTCACCTGCACAGCGCGATCTCTCAGCGGTGAGGGTCTGCGTGGGAGGGACACGCCGCCCTCGTTGCTTCCTGATTCTGCTGTGCAGGCGCACCAACCGACCTGTAGGAGTCGCTGTCCACAACGTCCGATCCCCACCCACCAGCTTCCCACCCCCTAATCCTGCCAATTGTATTAGTATGAACGACCAGCCAAGCTGGTAGCAATGCAGAGAGCTGGGCTCGAACCCAGCATCTCCTGCACTAGTGGCGAGCGCCTTGCCCACTGCGCCACTTAGCCGCCCTCTGGTCTTGACTTTTCCAAAATAATTATTCGTATGTCCACCAATAGGTTTTAGATGGTGTGTATGAATAACAATAATTATGGTTGCTTTTTTTAGGACTAACATAAAGACAAGTTAAAGCCCAGTCCACTAAAACCAAGGGAGAAAGGAAGCATCAAATAGCTACATATTAGCTTAACTGGACCATCTCAATGGGCAGTTTGCACTGCTCTACAAAGGCAGCAGTACCAGTAATTGTACTAGTTGTGAAACTGAGAAAAATCTCCTCTCCCACCAAATATATTGTTGGTAAAAGATAGTACATTATTTGCCTATTATTATCTCCACCTGGTGAAGCCTAGGGGGGGATTATGCATTTGGTGTCTGTCTGTCTATCTGCAGCTAATCTCGCAAACTACAGGGCCAATTTGGATGAAATGTTGCACATAGGCTGACAGCAGGCCAAGTATCTGAATCCTCAAGTTTCTTTCAAATCAGTCAATGACAAGTATTTTATTTTAATACATTTCCATCATTGCAATAGCAAAATACTGTCGTTTGTAATTGTGTAATAGTGTGTATAGATGACCTCTGTGTTTGTTAAATATTGCTGGTGTGTTTGTTTACTCTGAGAGAGAGGGAGAGGGAGAGAGAGAGAGAGGGAGAGGGAGAGAGTGAGAGAGAGAGAGAGAGAGAGAGAGAGAGAGAGAGAGAGAGAGAGAGAGAGAGAGAGAGAGAGAGAGAAAGAGAGAGAGAGAGAGAGAGAGAGAGAGAGAGAGAGAGAGAGAGAGAGAGAGAGAGAGAGAGAGAGAGAGAGAGAGAGAGAGAGAGAGAGAGAGAGAGAGAGAGAGAGAGAGAGAGAGAGAGGGAGAGAAATGTGTGGCTACTGCCTGGTGGAGATTTGCTCTCTACCGAGTGCACCTTTCTAGTATTATAGCCTATATCTACCAACAGTAGCTTTGATTGGACAGGAGATAAATAAATGTTTTTAGATTTTTAGTTATTATGGAAATTACATGCCAGCAGTCAGAATGACTGTTATGGTCTAGCATGATTGTTGTATTTGACATCTGTATTTGCAAACAATCCGTTTACCTTGGTTGGAGGCTGTGTGCAAGTCCTTGGCAAATGGCTGATCACATCACTCTGAAATGTGTTTGCCACATTTTGGAAGTACACCAAAAACATGGCTCGAATCTACCGTAACTCTGTAAACCCTTGAGATTCCTGTGGATATTATTAACCAGGACAGTTTATTTTATAGTTGTCATACAGCACAGCGTGTATAAGTGAGACACGATACATTAAATCAAAATGACATAATACTGAATATACTGCGTCCTATTTCCCGTTTGACTTTTATCCTGGATTCTTTCATTTTTATTAGTTTGAATGTCTTGGATTTAAGAAATACCTGCTCTACAGTCCCACTCCTCTGATTCTTGAAGAGGTGAAAGGGTTCATAGTAGTCTGACAGTCTGAGTGCGCAGTGAACTCCTTGCCACAAGGAGCGTGGCTGCGTCGCATTCAAGCACCTTTGCACCCTCACGCCCTTGCGCCCTAGTCCCTCTCACCTCGGGGGAATCTCCGTCGAAACCACATGTTGTTTTTCACAAGTGTCGGTTCCAATCCATAAACGATGTTCTCCAAGGAACAATCTCAAGCCCTCAAAAGTGATCAAATATGACCCACAATGCAATCCATATAAAAAGTGACACAAATGCATTGCATTGTGGGTCATATCTGTGGAGCGAGGGCTGAAGTAAAGACGAGGGGAAAAAGAGTTACTCACAATTAAACGTGTTGTGATTTCACGTTGAGCAAGCGTATAATGCACTGCAGCTTGAGGTGTAAATGTGAGTTCTAAAGATGTTTTATAGCGATATGTCTTTCTACTATTACCCTGCCCATACCTGTACCGCTCCTCCCCCACGCTGCTATGGCGCCTGAGTTTCCCCAAGGGGATCAATAAAGGAATATCTTATCTCGATCTCTGCCAGGAGGCTGGAATCGTGCAGGGAGGACTCTTCCAAATCCATGCGTATCACACATAACTGTGGCTAGGTTGTCTCAGCGCCCCCTACTCCTTCACGCGAAGTGACCCCCGTAAACGAATATGCACGTTCATTCCATCCGAGGGCCGGGCCAGGGACTTTGAAATGAAAAGCAAATGGGATCCAGCCCACGTCTCTCACTTTCTCCCTGTGAGACTTGGCTCGGGTGCTAGGTGTTGCTGATGACGCTCTGCTGTGGTTGTCCAGCTCCGTTACTCAGATGCTGATTATTAGCACTGAACAACAGCTAACACGTGTCTGAAACAGACTGAAAGTCAACCGAGACCAAAGCGCAGATAGAGATGTTGCAGACTAATCAACTCCCGTCCCTTTGAGGATAGAAAACATCTTGTTTCTGGTCTCCGTTAACAGTGTTTTCCTGGGACACCACTTCAAACTTCAATCACTAACAGACTAGCGTCATAAACAAGCTACTTCAAAGGGATTACTTTTAATCAGCCCACAGTATCTAATATCACACAAACCGGTGACTAATCAGACTTCTGAATTAAACAGACTTCTGTTTTTTTTTTATATACGTGCATTTTCCATGGCATTTGAGTCGATATGTCAGACCATTGTTCAGAACGGTGGAAATACACTGGCTGGATGACCCTTTTGGGACATTTTGTATACAATAAAATGTATACAGGAGGTTACTGTCCGATCAGATGTGTTGACATGTCTGCTTGTCCGACGTTGGCCAAGAATGTTGACTCAAAAGGTTGATCACCCTTATAGATATTTGGTAGCCGCTTTACGCTGATTCATCCCTTCCCTCCAGTGTATCTGGAAATTGATCTCAAGCCCCGCCCTCGTTTCCCGATCCTCCAATCCTCCTGGATTGATCTTTGAACTAGAATCAAGGGGAATAACGACCAGCATATCAAAAGTTCTAGAGAAAGTGACCAGTACCGCAGTTAGGCTTTTATCCATTTGCCCCTTCCCGTCTTAAGTAATGCTGTCCGTTTGCCCGTTCCCATCTTAAGTAATGCTGTCCGTTTGCCCCTTCCCGTCTTAAGTAATGCTGTCCGTTTGCCCGTTCCCATCTTAAGTAATGCTGTCCGTTTGCCCGTTCCCATCTTAAGTAATGCTGTCCGTTTGTCCGTTCCCGTCTTAAGTAATGCTGTCCGTTTGCCCCTTCCCGTCTTAAGTAATGCTGTCCGCTTGCCTGTTCCCGTCTTAAGTAATGCTGTCCGCTTGCCTGTTCCCGTCTTAAGTAATGCTGTCCGCTTGCCTGTTCCCGTCTTAAGTAATGCTGTCCGCTTGCCGGGCTGACGGACACCGAAAGGAAGCAGAACAGAGAGCAAGGAAACCTCCCGTTCTCCTAACGAGGCGAGCTGGAGGACTACGTCATCGAGTCATTTGCAAGTTTCCCACTAACAGTTGTGACAAGCCACCTGATGCATGGCAGAATTAAGAAAACACGGCGATGTTTAGCGTGGCGCGGAAAACACTCTTCCTAGCCCTTCACTTGTTATTACCGCGGAGCCGGCTGCGAGAGCGGCATATGGCTTCCTCACTGCTCCAGATTGCATAAGCAGGTGTCAGAGCTGGAACCCGGCGGAGGAGTGAAGGCTGAGGGGAAAATATGATCGGCGTGTGTTGCTTTGTCTTGGCTCAGGAGCGGCAGCTGGTTAAGAGATACGGCCTCCCCACCCTCCGCCGTCCTCCTCCTTTCCCTTTAAAATAAAAGCCACAAGATGTCGGGGGCTGAAATCATAATGCGAGCGAGCAGCCAGGTCTCGCTTAGTATACGTCAATAAAGTACTTATCGACCACAGGGAAAAAGGTACATAATGTACGTTTTGTTACAGCCATACGTGATATATTTAGGTATTGTATACAACCCTAACCTTAACCTTAACCTTAACCACACTGTTACCTTGAACTAACCATAACCTTAACCCTAACTTTCTATCTCAACGTGAAAACTAACCATCATCATAGTATTGCTGTGTTTCCATCAGGGTGGGCGGCTCGGTCTAGTGGTGAGAGCACTCACCTCCCCCACCATAAGCATTGTTAGTTTGACTCGCTTTTCTTTTGGACTTTTGCTGATAGGAAACATAAATATATTACGTATGGCTATAACATAAAGAACATTATGTCCCTTTTTTCCTGTGGTCGAGATTAGTACTTTATTTACATTTTCTGACGAGACCCTGTTGGAGTGAGTGAGTGGATGAGAGAAGGAGAGAGGGAGAGAGTGAGAGAAAGAGAGGGAGAGGTGAGGATAGTTTGTTTATGCATCTGTCGTTCCAAAACACCGTCCTTCATAGGGGGGACAGTTTGCTGGGAGTAGAGTCTGGCCTTTCTCTCTCCCGGGCTACAGGCCTCGGAATGAATCATTGTTTATGGTCCATTTGGCCGGGAGGGGGAGAAATAGCTCCGCTGTCCTCCATCTGTCTCCAACACGTATCACCCTTTTACGTATTCATCAGGAAATGTTTTGATGTTCAGCGGGGGAACGCAGCTAATTAGTTCATCGTGTTGTGGGCGTCAACTGTGAAAAGCGTTCGGTCACCGCCGGCTTAATATTTCTCCATTACGCTTTCCTCTGCGAGCATGAGTCGGCAAATATTTGGCTCAACCCCCTCTACTTGGACTGAGCCAGTGAATGAGACTCTTTCAAAGCCCGCTGGTATAGTGTCTGTGCCCTCCCCCTCCCCCACCCCCTGTACAGCGTGGTGTGTGGAGAACACCCCCTGTGGAGCCTGGCCCATAATAAGACTCCCCATTCATCACCAAGCTTGACATCACTCAACATGTGCCCCGCCCTTTTCTCCCACCTTGCCCCACCCGCTCACCACCACCCCCCCGCCCCCTGCCTCCGGGTCCAACCCTCCTGTCCCCTTACATGCTTCCACCTCACAATAACAGGTCCCCGCGGAGCCATGAAGGAGCGAGGCCGAGATATCGGTTCCTTACAAGCCGCTACCGATGGGAAGCGAGGGGACGATGGGGACGAGGGAGGGCGGGGATGAGGGAGGGCGGGTGAGCAGGAAGTCATATGGCTTTGTGACGTACCGTCAGGGGGAGAAAAAGACGTTAATATCCGATGCGTTCTACACATGGCAGCTGTCCGCCCCCCCGCCTGTAAATCCAGTCCCTGGTCTTGACCGCAAAGGCCGCGTTTGATGGTGAAGCCGATGAGGAATCTGACGGGTGTTGGACTTTTTTTCTCCAAACCACCTCGTTCCCTCTCCTCGGTTTTTTGCAGTTTTCGGGAATTTATTCGTTCCGTCCGCGACGACTCTGCTCCCCTTCGCAACGGGTGGTCGCACGCATACACAGGATGTTTGGGTGAAATCAAATGTCCTTGTGAGAGTTGGACACAGGACGTAAACAACAATAACAACAACAACAACAAAAAACACAAATCGCAGTTCCTAAACGACCCGGGGTGTCGGGACAGACGAGTAGAGCAACATTGAAAGTCAAAACATCTGGCTCTCCGATGTCTCTCAGGGGGAGTGTCGCCCACGGAGACGCTTATAGGTGCGCGTGAGACTAGTCCCGCTCACCCCTGACCCGGCAGAGTCAGACCTGTGGTGCGCTGGGCCGCTCCGTGTCACGGGCAGGTCAGAGCGACCCGCTGTATACCTGGCCCGTCCGCCGAGGTGCGTAATTACGGGGGGGGGGGGGGGGGGGGGGGGCCTGAGGGGGAAAGGCAGACGAGTCAATTCAGCCTGTCGGGTTTAATCGCTGCATCAGGGAAGGTCGCGACCTTTCGCTTTGCCTCCTATTTCCTTTTTCGTTAGCTCCGTGTGGAATCACCAGGAATAGACACGGAGACATTGCGTTCTTAAAGCGAACGCTGTTTTAAAGTCGGATCCTCTTTAATCCTCAGCCCCCCTCCTCCCCCAACAGACAGTTTTCTCCCTCCCTCCAAACGCTGTGTGTTTGTCTCCCTGACGTGCTCACAGTCGTGCGGGCGCCTCTGGCATATTTCCAAAACGCGCTTCAGAAAAGGTGAATTAATATCCACCAGCTGTTCCCGGCGGCCCTGTGAGGAGCGCGGCTGGCGGGTGCACCTGGGCGCCGAGCTTCCAACCGTGTAATTATGTACTTACAGGTCGCGGGGTCTGTGCGGCTCCAGAGCGCTGCAGAGAGCGGTGTGCATAAAGTGGAGAGGAAACGTATGATTAGTGTTGTTAATGCAAATCGCACGTGCTGAGGATGTTGGGAGTTTACTAGAGAGTTGGACGTCCCGACGTAAACTCAGCTAACCTCTTCTTGTCTTTCCCATTACTATCACCACCACCAGTGCGCTGTTTCGAAACGTGCCCGTTCAGAACAGGCCGGTCGCCCGGTCTTCCTCGCGAACCACTCGTCCGATCGACTCCACACTCGACGCCACGCGTGAGGTCGATCGGACGAACGGTTCTCGAGAAAAAATCGAAGGACAGACAGCGAGACAGAGATTCCTTCCATATTAGTTAGATGATATGACACAATATAATCGAACAAAGAAGTGCATTTACTGCATCGTAAATCAGACAGCAGTCAAATAAAGGGAGGATGTGAAAACTCACAACCCCCCCCCTCTCCCAATTACTCTCAGCTGGGGCCGGCAGTAGCTAGCCAGCATCTGATTAAAGTTGACTCTTGGTTTTTGGGTCATCCACATGTTGGGTTTTTTTGGGGGGGGGTTGCAGGATGCTAGATGAGGTAATGCACACACTCATCAGCAGCCCTACGTTAGCTATGTGCTTGATCTAGATCCCCCCGTTCCTGCCTCGGTCCACCACAGCCCAGGTTTGATGCCACGGCTGCATTTCATGGTCTGTTGGTGACTTGTAAGACTGCCCACTTGTAGGTGCCAGATATTTGCCTCTCATGATGATTTGTGCTCCCAGAGGGTGTGTGTGTGTGTGTGTGTGTGTGTGGGGGGGGGGGGGGGGGGGGGGGGGGGGGGGGGGGGGGGGGGCTGCAGTGGGAGGGACCCCTCTTCATAGTAGATCTGAGGGTCTGGGTCTGTAGGGAAAGCCCAGAGTTCCCTCACAGCTATTTTGGAAAACATAAATGTAGCTTATCTGAATTAGATCTTATTAGATCATCAATCATCATCATCCTCATCCTCATCATCAAATATTAGTTTATTAAAATTAAAACCTGCATGCTTGCTGTGTTGGAGGAAGTAAACAAATGATCTACTTGAGTAAAAGTAATACAATTCTCCAAATATTACTCAGACAGGTATATATCTGATTATATTCACGTATCAAAAGTTAAATGAGACATTTAACATCATGTCTTCATATCTGACTTCAGAGAAGTGTTCTGTCTTTGACGCATTTACATCTGTGAGGTGAAAGTGGCTTGTGGTCCTGTTACGCCTCTTAGGATTTGCTTTGTTCACGGGCTCGAAGGCCAAATGTACATTCTCGTGAATTGATTGATTGATTGATTGATTGATTGATTGATTGATTGATTGATTGATTGATTGAAAAATGTATTAACAGATTGCAGAATGGGTACAAACAATTGTTAAGGGGATGCAGACCAGAAAAAGACTTTCGTCTTGTTTACATCAAGGTCCCCCATTTTCAATTCATCAAGACATTTATGACATACAGATTGTACGTATCTGATGTATTATGTGCAAAGCCCTCTAGGAGTTAGATGAATTGGAGTAAAAGAAAACATTTAAAAAAAGTTGGATATTTCCCTTTGTAGTGGAGTAAAGGTACGAAAGTCCTGATGGAAATACTCAAACCTGACTATTTCACTCAAAAACTGTGGTTAAGAACAGTACTTAGTAAAAGTACTTAGTTACTTTCCACAGCCTGCCTCAGAACAGGATTGTGCAGCTAGAGTCGGAGTATTTGGTCAGTTAGCGTTCAAGGAGCCCCTTGGATTCATGTCCTTGTAATAATAATAATAATAATACATTTATTTTATTTAGTGCCTTACATAAGGCATCTCAAAGCGCTTTACATACAATGGCATTATAGCATACGGACAAACACAGTACATGGACAAACACAGTAAATGGACTTTCACAATGC
The DNA here is from genome assembly GCF_963971535.1 of Notolepis coatsorum. NCBI lineage: Eukaryota > Metazoa > Chordata > Actinopteri > Aulopiformes > Paralepididae > Notolepis > Notolepis coatsorum. Next base: position 30,625,824 of record NC_140177.1, on the reverse strand, counting down.
CAACATGGTGGGGATAATACAGAGAGAGGGAGACAGCTTAGAGACAAGACAGAGAGAAAATTTTTAAATAAATAATAATACTAAAATATAGGTGTGTACAGGTGTGAAAATGTAAGGTCGCTTTCACACAGGGGCTGTTTGGTCCGGACTTTCGGACCAGAATTCGATAGTCCGGTTTTTCGGGTTTGTGTGAATGCGCGTCGAACTCGGTTCGCGGACCAAACAGTCGAACTCTGGTCCGCCTGAAAACGTTGGTCTCGGTTCGGCTTCATCGAACCAAACGCGAACCAAATATAGGAAGTGATTATTATTACCACTGCTCGCAGCACTCACTGCAAAACAAGCACACGTACTGCATCTAATCTCTCTATCTATCTATCTATATATCTGTGCATCTTGGGAAGAAGGAAGAAAAAACGCGGCTTATTATTATTACCGAGGCGCGCGGCTTATTATATTATTAATAAAACAGCTACTTGTGGGCACTCATAAAAACACTGTGGTCTACAAGTTGTTTAGCGAGAGGATGGTGGTAATGTGCTTCAATAGAACAATGGATCAATGCCATGTCAAAACTCGGCTCCGCTGATCTGGAGGGCTCCACACACAGACACACACACACACGCGTGCGCGCGCGCACACACGGGATCGCAGCCACACACACATTTCCACTGTCCAATAGACAAGCGCCCTTTTCGACCGCGTGACATTGTTCAGAAGGTCTCGGTCCGCCTGACAGATTTCTATGTGAATGCAGGCGAACCAAATGAAGAATGCAACAATGTTGCAACTTCACCCCCAGAACCGCACCGAGTCCACCAAAACTATATGTGAAAGCAACCTAAGTGATGCAGGGGTTGGAGGGTCAGGAGTGAGGGTATGCAAGACAGGTGGGTTTTGAGGTGGGACTTAAATGTTTCTACGGATGGGGCTTCTTTGATGTGTGATGGGAGTTGATTCCAGAGTCTGGGAGCAGCGGAGGAGAATGATTTGTTTTCTGTGGACTTAAGGCGGCACTCTACATAGATGGTCTCCCTTTGTCCAACCCAGACAGAGTGGGAACTCAATAGGGAGGTGTAGTGGTTACGTCATTGCCGTTTTTCGTGTTCCACCCTCTGTCCAACGCAATGCATTTCCCCATTGCCCATTTCTAAATCGCCTCGTTTAAAACAAATAAAGCATTAACATTGGCATGGTGTACCTTTCTGTGCTTATTCATCCACAATCTATAGCTCAACATGAAAATATTCGCAATTAATCATAAAAAAAAATGTTTAAACAATAATGTTAGTGATAGAAGGGAACTCATTTTGTGCAAAAATGGAAAGCTTTTCAATTTCCATGCGGCAGAATTGTTACAATAGCCGATAATCCATTTTCCCTATGATAAATCCCTATACGGGTGGAACAACCAGTGACGTCAGACTACACCTCGCTATAGTGACTCAAGGAGCTGTTTTCCTCATTTCACCTCAATCCGCCCGACTCCAATGTCCTTGATGAGCTTTTGTCGCCACGTCGGTTAAGGTTAAAGCTGCACCAGTTAGTTTTGAGAAGAAGACAATTATACAATAACTACCGGTAGCTACAAATGCTTGAATATTGTTCGTAATATTGTTAAAATCACCCTTTGTGAAGCAACGTTGCGCAGAGAGGATGCTTCTTTGTATGGTGAAGGTGGTGGGTGGGTAGGAGCACCACAGACAAACAGATCATTTTAGCTTTTCTCTTGTAACACTTCATATATATGCAATACTAAAGATATATTATACTGGGGATGTACGGAATAGTTCGGAGCTTCGAAGCTTGGAAGCTTTGTTCATAATGTTGACATTCGAATTCTAAATCAACATTTGAATCTTTTATTTTTAATAATAAAAACATTTATCATAAATGATGTAGCCTATCTGCATCCGCTTGGCACTCGGCGCTCCATCAAGACGTCACCATCACTTTCGTACCAACCGTGCCCTTATTGGATTATTTATGTTGACGAAACTGATGAGTTATATTCATTAACTCATTCAGCGTCATCGCTTAATGAGCCAGGGGGCGCTAGAACGCCATCGCTTTAATCAATGGGGAGACTGCAACACTTGCGAGTGCTTAACATAATTTATATCTTATATTATAGCTATGGGTTTAATACACCCGTCGATTGTCAGTGAGTTGCTTCCAGTCAACATGCACAAAACAGATTGTACATTTCCATTTTATACCGTTTTGAATATGAATATAGTTTGGGTGCTTCTTTTTAGCGGAATACACTTATCACGTTGTCAGTTTCGCCTGATTATCGAATCTTCCTGAAATCAACGCTAGATTATCATTATTATCCTTCCTCGTGCATACATGAAATGGCCCTCGTAGCGGGGCGCTCGCCCCCACCCCCACCGCAGCAAACGGTAAAAAGCACATACACATACACACAAATAGCTTTGATCGCGTAGAAAGAAATATCAGATCAACGCAAGATTGGATATATAGAGTCCTTACCTGGTCTCTGATGTAATGCAAAAGAAATTATCCAATTATCTGATCGCCATTCCAAATACTGCTCGTGGAGCTCCGTCCCACATTGTCCGGCATTGGGCAGCATCGCAGATGTAACGTTGTAAACGCTCGTCCTGCCGGAGTATTTAAACCCCACCTGCACGGCTCAGATCGTCCCAGAAAAGAACTACACCATTTCTGATGGAGTGCAATACCGACTGGAAGGCGTAGGCGGCGGTATTTGCCCTTTTGCGAGCTCAGACCCATTCCCAATGATAACATCAGGCTGGATGGATGAAAATGAATGGATATAGCTAATAAAAGAAATAACGATTAAAACCCGACTTTTCTCGTGATTGGCGCTGAACGGTTGGCGAGTTAACCCGAGTTTTCTCGTGACTGGCGCTGAATGAGTTAAAGAAAGTTGATTTAATAAAAAAAAATACTAATTTAATCAGATTAATCACTTTATTCAAATTGAGGATTTTGTTTGACGATATAAAAAAAAGAAAATTGGGATTACGTCATAAAATATGACGACAGACATTCAAAGCTTTGTTTGAATACTTCAATAGAAGCTTTGAATGTTAAAAAGGAC
>NC_140177.1:30617733-30620233 GCF_963971535.1 Notolepis coatsorum | reverse complement strand
CGTGTGCCACAGCATACCGGCACACTTGCCATCAGCCATAAAAAAGATAACGGCTTCGCGCGGAGCAAAGGAGCACAGCGCACAGCTTCCACCCATATCAGACGCTTCGTGTTTGAAGATAGCGGCTTAGCGCGGAGCAAAGGAGCACAGCTTCCACTGATATCAGACAAGCGTCTGTGTTTGTGACATTCGCTCCTTTCACCTCAACACAAGGGGGATTAGATTAGATTAGATTAGATTTGATTCAAATGTATTATCATTATACAGCATAAATACAGTACAACGAAAATAGGGTTGGCATCCAACCAGAGTGCAAATGTAGCAGTAACGTGCAATAGTAATATACAATGTTCAGGTGATTAAACTGGGTATAACATATATAAATTAGTACTACTGGGTGTAGTGCTAATCAGATGTATGTACAGAGTTGTAAAGGCCAGTATGGTATACTATGTATTGATTGACTCGGGGAGCGTTTTTGATCAAAAATTTTCACCGTATTCCGATAGCAGCAGGATCACGGTATAAAGGGGTCAGAGGGCTTGAGCATAGCGTACGCACGCGTCGAGTCCATCCATAAACTTTATTTATGTTTATGTGTACTGTCATTCACTCAGGTCGTCAAATACTCTGTTGAGATTTACTGGTCACGCATGATGGGAGCACAGGGCTGTGAATATCTAATGTGTTCCAGAGGGCTAACCTCCCACAGATGTAGCCCCCCTGTAATTTAGTGTAATCTGCATGGACGCGTTCCTCTCTCAGGCCACCCTGATCGCACGCCCCCCCCCCCCCCCCCCCCCCCCCCCCTTCGCTTAATGTACACCTAACGGAACACTTAGTTTCTCCCCTATTCCTTCATCCCTTCATTCATTCATTTGCTCGCTCATTCATTTGTTTATTCCTAGGCGGCTTCAATACGTATCATGCCCCCCCCCCCCCCCCCCCCCCCAATGAGTGGCACTGTTCCCAGGTCAGCGAGGTACCCCTTGTGGTCGATGAGTAACCTATAGTTAGCATTCTCCAGATCAGTGGCAAAGAGCAGTTCCTGTTTGGGAGAATTCCTTGGGATAAGATCATGCAAGAGGAGAAAAAAAGTGCTCTTGGCCGGGAGAGTTGGCAGTGGGAATCTAATTTCCTTTTCCAAAAAGCTCATGAAAAACAGACGGCCTCAGATATTTCACATAAGTACAGACTTTGGTTATTTATCTTCCCATTCCTCCAGCGGCGGAGCAGGACGCTGCTGTGAAACGGGACTCGCCGTCCCTAATGGCCGGGCGAGGGGGCGACCGTACAATAGTTCTTTTTGAAAGACTTCGGAGCGTGCGCGCACACACACACACACACACACACACACACACACACACATAGACTGGTAGGATCCCTGACACAATTACTCCCCCTTCCCCCACCCGTCTCTCCCCCTTCCCCCCCACCCATCCCCTCCTCCTTATTTTCTTAGCTGAGCGGGCAGTCTGGGTTCTTTGCGTCAGTGTGAGTGAGTGGTCTCAGACGCAGAGGGAAAACCACTAGATGGCCCGGTGACAACAATAGCCTGGAAGCCGGTCTTTTCTCTCGCCAGAGAAGCCAAGTTATGATGACAAAGCCCTGATTCATTCCGTAAGACTGGGGGAAAGCATTTTCATATTTTAGAGGTTGCTCCTGCCGCCGCCGCCGCTGGTCCCATCATGTAAAAGGATCTGTATTGTTTTATTGCCGCGTTCCATTTTCACCCATTTCGCTGGCAGAGAGGCTGAGAAAGCATACGAAATAATAATAAGCCTACTTCCTTGAATAGGGATGCTTGGTTCTTATTCCCAATGAGAGGAGTGCGGTCGCTGTACGAAACAGATACTCTGGAGATGATCAGCACAGACATTTATTTTCATGTACTGCACTTATGCTGTATGTAAGCTCATTGCACACACATCCACATGCACACACTCACTTAAAAAAACACTCACCTTAACACTCCCTTTAGACACTTTAAACACTTTAACACTACACCATTATTTGATCTATTTATTAAAGAGATTTGCACTACATCCATACCTCCTTTTAGCTTTTTTTTTTTTACGTTTGCATTTTTTACCTCATTGTCTGCATTTGTGTACCTCAGTGCCCTCTTAGGTTTAATAACTACTTAGGTTGTTATTTAGTTGTATATTTTTTGTATATTTGTATAGTGTGTCGGGACTTTATTCCTCTTTTACTTTTATTTGACTGTATGAAGCACATTCTCAGGGGCTCATATACAGAACCAAGCATTTCACTGTAAAGTACATGTACTTTATACGTGACAAATAAAAGCAAACTTGAAACTGAATGTAATGTAATGTTGAAGGGCAGGGGCTGGAGCCCCGTGGGACCCTCTCTGTGCACGTGCGCTCCCACCCAGACCAGTGAGACGCTTCAACGCCACCTCTCTCAGCACTCCCTCAGTGACACCCCCTCCTGTGTTGGTCTGGTGGTGAGAGGAGCTGTCTAAACGCTGTCGTGA
>NC_140177.1:30612399-30617533 GCF_963971535.1 Notolepis coatsorum | reverse complement strand
TCTGTCTGTCTTGTCTGTCTGTCTGTCTGTCTGTCTGTCTGTCTGTCTGTCTGTCTGTCTGTCTGTCTGTCTGTCTGTCTGTCTGTCTGTCTGTCTGTCTGTCTGTCTGTCTGTGTCTGTCTGTCTGTCTGTCTGTCTGTCTGTCTGTCTGTCTGTCTGTCTGTCTGTCTGTCTGTCTGTCTGTCTGTCTGTCTGTCTGTCTGTCTCTGTCTGTCTGTCTGTCTGTCTTGTCTGTCTGTCTGTCTGTCTGTCTGTCTGTCTGTCCTGTCTGTCTGTCTGTCTGTCTGTCTGTCTGTCTGTCTGTCTGTCTTCTGTCTGTCTGTCTGTCTGTCTGTCTGTCTGTCTGTCTGTCTGTCTGTCTGTCTGTCTGTCTGTCTGTCTGTCTGTCTGTCTGTCTGTCTGTCTGTCTGTCTGTCTGTCTGTCTGTCTGTCTGTCTGTCTGTCTGTCCCTGTCTGTCTGTCTGTCTGTCTGTGTGTGTGTGTCTGTCTGTCTGTCTGTCTGTCTATGTGTGTGTGTCTGTCTGTCTGTCTGTATGTCTATGTGTGTCTGTCTGTCTGTCTGTCTATGTGTGTCTGTCTCTGTATGTCTGTCTGTCTATGTGTGTGTGTGTCTGTCTGTCTGTATGTCTGTCTGTCTGTCTATGTGTGTCTGTCTGTCTGTCTGTCTGTCTGTCTGTCTGTCTGTCTGTCTGTCTGTCTGTCTGTCTGTCTGTCTGTCTGTCTGTCTGTCTGTCTGTCTGTCTGTCTATGTGTGTGTGTGTGTGTGTCTGTCTGTCTGTCTGTCTATGTGTGTGTGTGTCTGTCTGTCTCTGTCTCTCTGTCTGTCTGTCTATGTGTTGTGTGTGTGTGTGGCTGGTCTGTCTGTCTGTCTGTCTGTCTGTCTGTCTGTCTGTCTGTCTGTCTGTCTGTCTGTCTGTCTGTCTGTCTGTCTGTCTCTGTCTCTCTGTCCTGGTCTGTCTATGTGTGTGTGTCTGTATGTCTGTCTGTCTGTCTGTCTATGTGTGTGTGTGTGTGTCTGTCCGTTCTGTCTATTTGTGTCTGTGTGTGTGTGTGTGTGTGTGTGTGTGTGTGTGTGTGTGTGTCTGTCTGTCTGTCTGTCTGTCTGTCTGTCTGTCTGTCTGTCTGTCTGTCTGTCTATGTGTGTGTGTGTGTGTGTGTGGTGTGTGTCTGTCTGTCTATGTGTGTGTGTGTCTGTCTGTCTGTTTGTATGTCTATGTGTCTGTCTGTCTGTCTGTCCTGTCTGTCTGTCTGTCTGTCTGTCTGTCTGTCTGTCTGTCTGTCTGTCTGTATGTCTGTCTGTCTGTCTGTCTGTCTGTCTGTCTATGTGTGTGTGTGTGTGTGTGTGTGTCTGTCTGTCTGTCTGTCTGTCTGTCTATTTGTGTGTCTGTCTATGTGTGTGTGTGTGTGTGTGTGTGTGTGTGTGTGTGTGTGTGTGTGTGTCTGTCTGTCGGTCTGTCTGTCTGTCTGTCTGTATGTCTGTCTGTGTGCATGCACGTGTGTGTGTGTTTGTGTGTGTGTGTCTGTGTGTGTGTGTCTGTGTGTGTGTGTGTGTGTGTCTGTGTGTGTGTGTCTGTGTGTGTGTGTGTCTGTGTGTGTGTGTGTGTGTGTGTGTGTGTGTGTCTGTGTGTGTGTGTCTGTGTGTGTGTGGTGTGTGTGTGTGTGTGTGTGTCTGTGTGTGTGTCTGTGTGTGTCTGTGTGTGTGTGTGTGTGTGGTGTGTGTCTGTGTGTGTGTGTGTGTGTGTGTGTGTGTGTGTTGTGTGTGTGTGTGTGTGTGTGTGTGTGTGTGTGTGTGTCTGTGTGTGTGTGGTGGGGGTACCTCTGTCTGGCTGGTGATACTCCAGGTTAAGTGTGTGTGTCTCTGTGGTTCAGGGTCTCCCCGGCACCCCAGGCCTGCAGGGCCCTCAGGGGCTCACGGAGACCACGGTGAAAGGGTAAGTAATAAAGCACCGGCCTAATTTTTTTTTTACAGCCGGCTCCAGATGCCTCCGAGCAGCTTTGTCACCCCCCCGAGTAGCCATTACGGACGTTATTTATGTAATCGTTTCATTACGACCGCTGACAGCCGCTTGTACTACCTTCTCATCATAGTTTTATATGTCAAGAAGTAGGGCATTAAAAGAGAGAGAGAGAGAGAGAGAGAGAGAGGGGGGAAATAATGCAGCAGGCAATTCGGAATGTGGTCCAGAATAATGGATTTAAAATGTCCTCTTGAGTATCGGTGTGTGTGGTGTGTGGACCGATACAAAGACAGGGGGCCGGAACGCCCAACTGTCCTGCTCCTGGATCAGGCCGCCCGCCTCCGTGTGGAAATAGGAGCAGTCAGTAGACTAGTACGGCCTATAAGGAAGCGGCTCTTCTGTCGCTGCTGGCTCTCTGTACTTTGCTTTTATTGGAGACTACTTGCAGCACGGCCTCATGCCATGGGGGAGAATAATACAATTGGACACAGCTTGCTACTACAGCAGGGGGGTGGGGAGGGGGGGAGTATTAAACAGAGAGGGTGGCGGGGGGGGGGGGACACACACAGGGGAAACCAGATATGCCAATAAACGTTCAATACGCTATAACTAAGACGTGCGAGAGGTGTGCGGTCGTGATGGTGCCCCACATGGCGCGGGGGTTGGAACTCCAACGGGCTCTTCCTGTCAAACGTGTCAACTCCTCACAGCTTCTGCTGCTGTGGCTTTGTTTCTGCGCACTGTGGGACCCCCCACACCCCACCCCACCTCACCCCCCCCCCCCCCCCACCTCACGCCCCCCCCCGCCCCCCCCCCCCCCCCCCCCCCCCCCCCCACTCTCATTTCACTTGATTGATTGGCTAACACAGAGTGTGCTCGTCCCCTCCGGAAAGTTGGATATCAGCTTGTTTTTCTGCTAAATGTGGTGAACACCCCCCCCCCCCCCCCCCCCCCCACACCCCTCCTATGTCTCCTCACCAAGAGAAGTTAACCCTTCCTGTGCCTGAGACAGACACACCTACTCCGATGGGCCCAGCAGCAGCCCGGCACAAAAGCCTCATTGTTCCGCACGGGTCGAAATTATCAGAAAAATATTTCTGCTGATCCTCGACCCCCCCACCCCCCCCCCCCCCCCCCAGGTTTCCTCCCAGGAGAAGGTGTCTCGCTGAGAGTTGACAGAGCCATACAAGTGACACGGCGCTGTAGTCTTTGTGGTTTTGCGTCGAGTGGGGGTCCTCCCAGATTGAACGTTTGATCAGCACATTTTCTCACATGGACACACACCCTATATACACACACACACCCTACACACACACACCCCTACCATGTGGTATTCCCCGCGACCACTAGATGGTGCTGTGCTCACTCCGCACTGGCGTGTTTTCCCTCCTCCAGGGGAAGGCGGTGGGGGGCCGCACATGGGAGCAATTAGAGGCAGCAGTCTGAGGCCGGAGCCCCTCGGCGCGTGACAGGCCTCCTGAAGGGATCCGGGCTCCTCTGGAAACAGAACGAGATATTCTGTAGGGTGGATCTTTAAGGGCGGCGTGTTTTCTTTAGTCATAGACTACACGCAGTTCTTTAGGGTGGATCTTTAAGGGCGGCGTGTTTTCTTTAGTCATAGACTACACGCAGTTCTTTAGGATGGATCTTTAAGGGCGGCGTGTTTTCTTTAGTCATAGACTACTCGCAGTTCTTTAGGATGGATCTTTAAGGGCGGCGTGTTTTCTTTAGTCATAGACTACTCGCAGTTCTTTAGGGTGGATCTTTAAGGGCGGTGTGTTTTCTTTAGTCATAGACTACTCGCAGTTCTTTAGGATGGATCTTTAAGGGCGGCGTGTTTTCTTTAGTCATAGACTACACGCAGTTCTTTAGGATGGATCTTTAAGGGCGTGTGTTTTCTTTAGTCATAGACTGCACACAGTTCTTTAGGATGGATCTTTAAGGGCGGCGTGTTTTCTTTAGTCATAGACTACACGCAGTTCTTTAGGGTGGATCTTTAAGGGCGGCGTGTTTTCTTTAGTCATAGACTACTCGCAGTTCTTTAGGGTGGATCTTTAAGGGCGGCGTGTTTTCTTTAGTCATAGACTAAATATATAATAAAATATACGCTTCCCGTGACAGATTGCCGTCGTTAGTCCCGTCATCAGATGTCTGCGCCGTGCCGCGTCGGGGCCCGTGTTGATTACATCCACAGCGGTGATTAGCGTTCATGCCGCTCATGAATTCAGTGTTTTCCCCTGCAATTAAAACGCAGCCTGGACGTTATCCCCCTGGGGGCGGCTCGATGCAAATACACTGCATTGTTATTGCTCTGTTGTTGCTGGATGTGGTTTAATGGCTCACTAATGGTTTGCTAATGACACCGACCGGCTTCATTGGTCATTGTGCCAAGCAAAACAGTGCTGTACATAGTGTTCCACAGTGAGGGCGGACTGCAGGCTCTGCCGTTTGGCCCGGTGCTAACGGCCCGGCACGGTACACCTGCGAGCGGGAACAGAGTCAGATTAGTGCCTAAAGTCATGCCGACTCGCGCACTTTGACCCTTGATTGACATGATTGCTATAGAAAAAATGACAGCTTGCTGTTTTACAGATATCTATGTATCTATTGTTTTTCTTTTCAGTTTTGTTTGCCGTCACAATGTTGCTGTCAATGGATTACAGTGAAATACCAACATGCTATCAGAGCATAGAATAACTCTCTCTCTCTCTCTCTCTCTCTCTCTCTCTCTCTCTCTCTCTCTCTCTCTCTCTCTCTCTCTCTCTCTCTCTCTCTCTCTCCTCTCTCTCTCTCTTTATCTCTCTCACACACACACACACACACACACACACACTCTCTGTATCTCTCTCCTCTGTCCTCCCCCTCTCTATATATCTCCTCTGCCCTCTCTCCCTCACCCCCCTCTCTCTTTCTCTGTATCTTTCTATCTCTCTCAATCTTTATCTCTCTATATCTCCCTCTGTCTCTCCCTCTCTCTATCTCTCTATCTCTCTCTCTATCTCTCTATCTCTCTATCTCTCTATCTCTCTCTATCTCTCTCTCTCTCTCTCTCTCTCTCTAGGGTCCTCCAGGGCGTCCTGGTATTCCCGGGTCAGACGGTGTTCCCGGCCCCCCAGGGACTGTTCTGATGCTGCCGGTAAGCCCCCCCCCCCCCCCCCCCCCCCCCGAGCCCACTG
>NC_140177.1:30569899-30604899 GCF_963971535.1 Notolepis coatsorum | reverse complement strand
CCCACGCGTTACTCCTCGCCACTGAGAGATCGCGCTGTTCAGGTGAAAAGATGCGACAGCTGCCTCCTCGTGTACCGGAGGGCTGTCAGTTTATCGCGTTAATTAGATTAATTAATTACACAGCAAATGATCACGTTATGAAAATTAACTAAAAATGTATTACAAAAAATTTAAAAAATTTAAAAGAAAATTGATTTTTTTTGTATCATTCATTCCATACGAATGTAGAATACACATTTACAGACTTTTTTTTTAATATGGTCCATTTGCATGTTCTTGGTATCTGATTCTAGGGACATCTATGAATCTCAGGGAATGTATTCCCAGTGTCAGAAATACTGTGTAGCTAGATCCACAAAGAATGGATTGTACGGTGCAAGTTGCACCCTTACTTACAATTCATTATGAATTGAAAATGGGGGACCCTGATGTAAACAAGACGAAAGTCTTTCTCTGGTCTGCATCCCCTTAACAATTGTGTGTATTGAGCCGTACTGTATTGTACCCATTCTGCAATCTGTTAATAACATTTTCATTCAATCAATCAATCTGCACGGTGGTTGATTGAATGAAAATTTTATTTTGAGTAAATTGTAATGAACCAAATGAGAATATCAATATTTTTTTTTTATTTATCTTTGACTGTGAATAACACCATGCTCAAATTGACCAGACCTGAAAAATCTAAGCAAATTAATAGATGGAAGATGATTAAACAGAATGTTTTGTAGATACAGTACTGAATTCTGCCATCCGGACACATGCAATTTGAAATATGATTATAGAATATAGAATATCAGGCATAAAATGGTTATGCGATTAAAATGCGATTAATTTGATTAATTAATTACAAATCCTGTAATTAATTAGATAAATGTTTTTAATCGCCTGACAGCACTAATATATATATATATATATAGAGCTGTCAGGCGATTAAAAACACAATTAATATATATACAGCATTAGTGGGACCCACAACACCTCTCTGCTCCAAAATCTCACCACTTTATTAAGATAAGACGGGGAATGGACCACATATGAAGGCCCTTTATGGCTGAAACCTTGTTCATTCTTTTTTATCTAATGAAGTGTTGCTGTATTGACGCACAGGCGTTAGGGGTCCTACTTTCTTATTTTGATGTTTTCTTCTTGTATAACTGCTCTTCACTCTTGTGCATGATGCTGACCTTTGATCTTGTGATGTTCCAGGGTGACCGTGGTTTCGATGGCCTCCCAGGACTTCCTGGGGAGAAAGGACACAGGGTAAGTAGTACTGTAGTAGGACTGTAGTAGAACTGTAGTAGGACTGTAGTAGTACTGTAGTAGGACTGTAGTAGAACTGTAGTAGTACTGTAGTAGAACTGTAGTAGGACTGTAGTAATACTGTAGTAGTACTGTAGTAGAACTGTAGTAGTACTGTAGTAGAACTGTAGTAGAACTGTAGTAGAACTGTAGTAGTACTGTAGTAGAACTGTAGTAGTACTGTAGTAGTACTGTAGTAGAACTGTAGTAGTACTGTAGTAGAACTGTAGTAGAACTGTAGTAGAACTGTAGTAGGACTGTAGTAGTACTGTAGTAGTACTGTAGTAGTACTGTAGTAGGACTGTAGTAGGACTGTAGTAGTACTGTAGTAGAACTGTAGTAGTACTGTAGTAGGACTGTAGTAGGACTGTAGTAGAACTGTAGTAGTACTGTAGTAGGACTGTAGTAGTACTGTAGTAGTACTGTAGTAGGACTGTAGTAGAACTGTAGTAGTACTGTAGTAGAACTGTAGTAGGACTGTAGTAGAACTGTAGTAGTACTGTAGTAGGACTGTAGTAGAACTGTAGTAGAACTGTAGTAGGACTGTAGTAGTACTGTAGTAGGACTGTAATAGTACTGTAGTAGTACTGTAGTAGAACTGTACTAGGACTGTAGTAGAACTGTAGTAGGACTGTAGTAGGACTGTAGTAGTACTGTAGTAGGACTGTAGTAGAACTGTAGTAGTACTGTAGTAGTACTGTAGTAGAACTGTAGTAGGACTGTAGTAGAACTGTAGTAGTACTGTAGTAGTACTGTAGTAGAACTGTAGTAGGACTGTAGTAGTACTGTAGTAGAACTGTAGTAGTACTGTAGTAGGACTGTAGTAGTACTGTAGTAGGACTGTAGTAGAACTGTAGTAGTACTGTAGTAGTACTGTAGTAGAACTGTAGTAGGACTGTAGTAGAACTGCAGTAGTACTGTAGTAGTACTGTAGTAGAACTGTAGTAGGACTGTAGTAGGACTGTAGTAGAACTGTAGTAGTACTGTAGTAGTACTGTAGTAGAACTGTAGTAGGACTGTAGTAGTACTGTAGTAGAACTGTAGTAGTACTGTAGTAGGACTGTAGTAGTACTGTAGTAGGACTGTAGTAGTACTGTAGTAGTACTGTAGTAGAACTGTAGTAGGACTGTAGTAGAACTGTAGTAGTACTGTAGTAGTACTGTAGTAGAACTGTAGTAGGACTGTAGTAGTACTGTAGTAGAACTGTAGTAGTACTGTAGTAGAACTGTAGTAGAACTGTAGTAGTACTGTAGTAGGACTGTAGTAGTACTGTAGTAGAACTGTAGTAGTACTGTAGTAGGACTGTAGTAGAACTGTAGTAGTACTGTAGTAGGACTGTAGTAGTACTGTAGTAGGACTGTAGTAGGACTGTAGTAGGACTGTAGTAGGACTGTAGTAGTACTGTAGTAGAACTGTAGTAGAACTGTAGTAGTACTGTAGTAGTACTGTAGTAGTACTGTAGTAGGACTGTAGTAGTACTGTAGTAGTACTGTAGTAGGACTGTAGTAGGACTGTAGTAGTACTGTAGTAGAACTGTAGTAGGACTGTAGTAGGACTGTAGTAGGACTGTAGTAGAACTGTAGTAGTACTGTAGTAGTACTGTAGTAGAACTGTAGTAGGACTGTAGTAGAACTGTAGTAGAACTGTAGTAGGACTGTAGTAGAACTGTACTAGTACTGTAGTAGTACTGTAGTAGTATTGTAGTAGTACTGTAGTAGTACTGTAGTAGTACTGTAGTAGGACTGTAGTAGTACTGTAGTAGTACTGTAGTAGTATTGTAGTAGTACTGTAGTAGTACTGTAGTAGTACTGTAGTAGGACTGTAGTAGGACTGTAGTAGTACTGTAGTAGGACTGTAGTAGAACTGTAGTAGTACTGTAGTAGGACTGTAGTAGGACTGTAGTAGTACTGTAGTAGTACTGTAGTAGTACTGTAGTAGGACTGTAGTAGAACTGTAGTAGGACTGTAGTAGGACTGTAGTAGTACTGTAGTAGTACTGTAGTAGAACTGTAGTAGTACTGTAGTAGTACTGTAGTAGTACTGTAGTAGGACTGTAGTAGGACTGTAGTAGTACTGTAGTAGTACTGTAGTAGTACTGTAGTAGAACTGTAGTAGTACTGTAGTAGTACTGTAGTAGTACTGTAGTAGGACTGTAGTAGGACTGTAGTAGGACTGTAGTAGGACTGTAGTAGTACTGTAGTAGTACTGTAGTAGTACTGTAGTAGGACTGTAGTAGAACTGTAGTAGGACTGTAGTAGAACTGTAGTAGGACTGTAGTAGAACTGTAGTAGGACTGTAGTAGGACTGTAGTAGAACTGTAGTAGGACTGTAGTAGTACTGTAGTAGTACTGTAGTAGGACTGTAGTAGAACTGTAGTAGAACTGTAGTAGGACTGTAGTAGAACTGTACTAGGACTGTAGTAGAACTGTAGTAGAACTGTAGTAGGACTGTAGTAGGACTGTAGTAGTACTGTAGTAGGACTGTAGTAGAACTGTAGTAGTACTGTAGTAGTACTGTAGTAGAACTGTAGTAGTACTGTAGTAGGACTGTAGTAGGACTGTAGTAGTACTGTAGTAGGACTGTAGTAGAACTGTAGTAGTACTGTAGTAGTACTGTAGTAGAACTGTAGTAGGACTGTAGTAGGACTGTAGTAGTACTGTAGTATGACTGTAGTAGAACTGTAGTAGTACTGTAGTAGTACTGTAGTAGGACTGTAGTAGTACTGTAGTAGTACTGTAGTAGAACTGTAGTAGAACTGTAGTAGTACTGTAGTAGTACTGTAGTAGAACTGTAGTAGGACTGTAGTAGTACTGTAGTAGAACTGTAGTAGAACTGTAGTAGTACTGTAGTAGTACTGTAGTAGTACTGTAGTAGTACTGTAGTAGTACTGTAGTAGAACTGTAGTAGTACTGTAGTAGTACTGTAGTAGGACTGTAGTAGGACTGTAGTAGTACTGTAGTAGGACTGTAGTAGTACTGTAGTAGTACTGTAGTAGGACTGTAGTAGAACTGTAGTAGTACTGTAGTAGGACTGTAGTAGTACTGTAGTAGGACTGTAGTAGAACTGTAGTAGTACTGTAGTAGTACTGTAGTAGAACTGTAGTAGTACTGTAGTAGAACTGTAGTAGGACTGTAGTAGTACTGTAGTAGGACTGTAGTAGGACTGTAGTAGGACTGTAGTAGGACTGTAGTAGTACTGTAGTAGTACTGTAGTAGAACTGTAGTAGAACTGTAGTAGTACTGTAGTAGTACTGTAGTAGTACTGTAGTAGGACTGTAGTAGTACTGTAGTAGTACTGTAGTAGGACTGTAGTAGGACTGTAGTAGTACTGTAGTAGGACTGTAGTAGAACTGTAGTAGGACTGTAGTAGGACTGTAGTAGAACTGTAGTAGTACTGTAGTAGTACTGTAGTAGAACTGTAGTAGGACTGTAGTAGAACTGTAGTAGAACTGTAGTAGGACTGTAGTAGAACTGTACTAGGACTGTAGTAGAACTGTAGTAGTACTGTAGTAGTACTGTAGTAGTATTGTAGTAGTACTGTAGTAGTACTGTAGTAGTACTGTAGTAGAACTGTAGTAGGACTGTAGTAGAACTGTAGTAGTACTGTAGTAGAACTGTAGTAGGACTGTAGTAGGACTGTAGTAGAACTGTAGTAGTACTGTAGTAGGACTGTAGTAGAACTGTAGTAGTACTGTAGTAGGACTGTAGTAGGGCTGTAGTAGTACTGTAGTAGGACTGTAGTAGAACTGTAGTAGGACTGTAGTAGGACTGTAGTAGTACTGTAGTAGTACTGTAGTAGAACTGTAGTAGTACTGTAGTAGTACTGTAGTAGTACTGTAGTAGGACTGTAGTAGAACTGTAGTAGGACTGTAGTAGGACTGTAGTAGGACTGTAGTAGAACTGTAGTAGTACTGTAGTAGTACTGTAGTAGAACTGTAGTAGGACTGTAGTAGAACTGTAATAGAACTGTAGTAGGACTGTAGTAGAACTGTACTAGGACTGTAGTAGAACTGTAGTAGTACTGTAGTAGTACTGTAGTAGTATTGTAGTAGTACTGTAGTAGTACTGTAGTAGTACTGTAGTAGAACTGTAGTAGGACTGTAGTAGAACTGTAGTAGTACTGTAGTAGAACTGTAGTAGGACTGTAGTAGGACTGTAGTAGGACTGTAGTAGAACTGTAGTAGTACTGTAGTAGGACTGTAGTAGGACTGTAGTAGGACTGTAGTAGAACTGTAGTAGGACTGTAGTAGGACTGTAGTAGTACTGTAGTAGAACTGTAGTAGGACTGTAGTAGGACTGTAGTAGGACTGTAGTAGAACTGTAGTAGTACTGTAGTAGGACTGTAGTAGAACTGTAGTAGAACTGTAGTAGTACTGTAGTATGACTGTAGTATGACTGTAGTAGGACTGTAGTAGGACTGTAGTAGTACTGTAGTAGAACTGTAGTATGACTGTAGTATGACTGTAGTAGGACTGTAGTAGAACTGTAGTAGAACTGTAGTAGAACTGTAGTAGTACTGTAGTAGGACTGTAGTAGGACTGTAGTAGTACTGTAGTAGGACTGTAGTAGAACTGTAGTAGAACTGTAGTAGGACTGTAGTAGGACTGTAGTAGTACTGTAGTAGAACTGTAGTAGTACTGTAGTAGTATTGTAGTAGTACTGTAGTAGAACTGTAGTAGAACTGTAGTAGGACTGTAGTAGGACTGTAGTAGGACTGTAGTAGAACTGTAGTAGAGCTGTAGTAGTATTGTAGTAGTACTGTAGTACAACTGTAGTACAACTGTAGTAGTACTGTAGTAGTACTGTAGTAGTAATGTAGTAGAACTGTAGTAGTACTGTAGTAGTACTGTAGTAGGACTGTAGTAGTACTGTAGTAGGACTGTAGTAGGACTGTAGTAGGACTGTAGTAGGACTGTAGTAGGACTGTAGTAGTACTGTAGTAGGACTGTAGTAGTACTGTAGTAGGACTGTAGTAGGACTGTCGTGCCACAATAAGAGCATGACATATTGGGACAGGAGTTCCTGAGCAGAGCTGAAAGTTGTTAGGCCAAAGGGCCAAAAGCAGTACACTGCCAGGGACCGCGTGGCTCCAGGAATGATATACCTTGTAATGGTCAAATAGAATATCATATCACTCTCTGGAACTCTTTGAAAGGCTTAAAATTATCTTGTTTAGAGCCAAATTTAGCCCATGGGCCTTATCTTGGACGGCCCTGGTTGAGAGCATACTAGATGTTGAGTCTAGAATGACCTCGGTCGGGGGAGAGTTGAAGAGTGCTTTGGTCTGGTTTGGTTTGGCCATCGGTTTGCCAAAGTTATCTTAAACATTTGAAACGGGTCGCGTGCGCTCACATCTGAAAATACTTTCAAAGGACAATATTGGAGCAAGCTATCAATCTGTGAAGCTCCAAAACTATGACCCTCTATAATTTCTTCAAGCCACGAACACTCTCATTGAACACAGTCTCTCTTGTCCTTTGGCCTGTCCTTAAAGCACGATCAGGGCTTTGATTGCTAATTGAAGGCCCTCTCATCTATCTTATGCACGCCCCGGCGTCGACAGATGTGAACCCTGAACCGATAGACCTCATTATAGCATTTGACCCACTTACGGCGGGGTGGGTCCCGCTTTGCAGAACCGTTCAGCCTGGTCCCTTTGAACCGGGCCTGAGGGCGGGGGGGACGCCTCGGTGCTGATGGTGGAGCCTGTGGAATTTGGACATACGTATACGTAGTGTGTCGAGAGGCCAGAGATCAGAGAGGGAGTGTTGCTCGACGCCAGCGCCAGAGTTCTCATTCCTAATCCTATATTGAGTAATTACAGGGCAGCCGGAGGCAGGCCAGTATGTGCATATAGGCCCCACAGAAAGACCCATAAATAGTAGGAACAATGTGGGCCCGCGCCAAGGGCAGCGACCGGGCCACGGCATGGAAAAGGCGCGTTGAGCTGCTATCTCGTTCTAGTCGTCTCGTATCCATATGTTGTCTCCGGGATCTATTCTAGTTCTGATTGATGATCCCGCTTTACTGTATGTCGTTGATGGTTAACCTCTCCCCACCCCTCTCTCTCTCTCTCTGTATCTCTCTCTCTCTCTCCTCTGTCCCCTCACTCTCTCTCTATATATATATATATATCTTTCTCTCTCCTCTGTCATCTCTCTCTCATTATATCGCTCTCACTCTCTCTCTCTCTCTCTCTCTCTCTCTCTCTCTCTCTCTCTCTCTCTATCTCTCTTTCTATATATACCTGTATACTCTGTTCTCTCTCATTCTATCTCTCTATCTATCTCTCTCTCCTCTGTCCTATATCTCATTCAATATCTCTCTCTCCTCTATCCTCTCTCTCTCTATCTCTCTCTCTCTCTCTCATCTATCCCCTCTCTCTCTCTCTCTCTCTCTCTCTCTCTCTCTCTCTCTCTCTCTCTCTCGCTCTCTCTCTCTCTCTCTCTCTCTCTCTCTCTCTCTCTCTCTCTCTCTCTCTCTCTCTCTCTCTCTCTCTCTCTCTCTCTCTCTCTCACCAGGGAGAGTTCGGACCTACAGGATCTCCAGGATCCACCGGAGACGACGGTCAGAGAGTGAGTAAAGTACCTTCTAAAGTACCATTGTGTGTCCTCAGCCTCGCTCACAAATACACTTTTCCACTCTGTGTCAATAATATAATACTATAACACCCTGTGTTTCCTCTCTCTGTCTGCAGGGTGAAGATGGTGAGATCGGACAGAGGGGCATGGCTGGCGAGAGCGTGAGTATTCTTATCTCCACCCAATGTTACATGGCAGGCTGACGTAGCTGCAGATCACATTTCACAGATTAGCCCATGTTGAAGACTACCTTTCTGTATCCTGTCTGTCCTCCATGTTGAAGACTACCTTTCTGTATCCTGTCTGTCCTCCATGTTGAAGACTACCTTTCTTTATCCTGTCTGTCCTCCATGTTGAAGACTACCTTTCTTTATCCTGTCTGTCCTCCATGTTGAAGACTACCTTTCTTTATCCTGTCTGTCCTCCATGTTGAAGACTACCTTTCTTTATCCTGTCTGTCCTCCATGTTGAAGACTACCTTTCTGTATCCTGTCTGTCCTCCATGTTGAAGACTACCTTTCTGTATCCTGTCTGTCCCCCACGTTGAAGACTACCTTTCTGTATCCTGTCTGTCCTTCACGTTGAAGACTACCTTTCTGTATCCTGTCTGTCCTCCATGTTGAAGACTACCTTTCTTTATCCTGTCTGTCCTCCATGTTGAAGACTACCTTTCTGTATCCTGTCTGTCCTTCATGTTGAAGACTACCTTTCTTTATCCTGTCTGTCCTCCATGTTGAAGACTACCTTTCTTTATCCTGTCTGTCCTCCATGTTGAAGACTACCTTTCTGTATCCTGTCTGTCCACCATGTTGAAGATACACACACACACACACACACACACACACACACACACACACACGCACACACACACACGTACACACACACACACACACATACACACACACACACACACACACACACACACACACACACACACACACACACACACACACACACACTCACACTCACACTCACACTCACACTCACACTCACACTCACACTCACACTCACACTCACACACTCACACACACACAGACTGCAGGCCACATAACGGTATCTTCCCCCGACACCCATTATGACAATTACTTAAACAGAAAGCCCCGCCCTCAGTGCTGGTCCTAGCCTCTCTGAGGCCCTAAGCAGAATGATGCTCGCGCCCCCCAGCCTTGCCCGACCCGTGTAAACCATGTTCCTCACTTTGTTATAGACCAACATGTGACGACTGTTTAGACTCAACCATTAAATTACATGCTTAGTCCGGTTATTTGATCATGAAACATCAATACAGTTCTCTCTCCAAACGATCGAACATCTTACAAAGTGGAACTTTAATAGTCTACATCAGTGGTTCCCAAACTGTGGTGCGTGCACCCCTTGTGGTGCGCGAGCGCCCTCTAGGTGGTGCGTGACATGAAAAGGCTAATGGTGGTATTTTTTTTTCTTTTTTTTTTGCAATAAAATTTCATAAAAATCTTAGTCAAACCTTTAGTATTATGGATATTAAACATGCTGGCAGAGTACATGCATCCATGTTGCCGTGAACATTTTAATTAAATAAAGAAATTCCCTATCCATAGTCGCCGTGGGAAGAGATAAAATAAAAAATAAAATAAAATAAAACTATTTTTTCTAACAGAAACCCATTGGGGGGTGCGTCAGCTCGGTCGGGAGGTGACAGGGGGTACACGGCCAAAAAAGTTTGGGAACCGCTGGTCTACATAAACCTAAACGTTGGTTATTGTCACATTAGCTTGTACATACATAGATACAGTACATACATACATGTACATAGTCTTTGATAGAAGAGACAATTGTCTGAACTCACGTCACATTTGGGCCTAAAGTTTGTCGGCTAGTAAGACCCGGATTACCAGCTTGCAACTGCAGGCGTAGCATTACTCTAGTACTCTTTATTTGCTGACAAAGCAAAGCCTCAACTCTCCCCCTTTCTCCCCCTTTCTCCCCCTATGTTTGTAGACAGAGTCATATTACTGCTCTGAGGCTACCCTCCTTGTCACCGTTAAAATGCCACCCATGGTACTCAGAGGAGGAGGTGGGGTCGGGGGCCCGCCGGCAGCGCGGGGCCCTAGGCAATCTGCGTAGTCTGCTCACGGAGTGGACAGGCCCTGTCGCACACATACATCTCGTCGTGACGGCATTCCTGTCCGCGAGGCCCGTCACGTATATAATCACATCCTCAGAGGAGCCAAGGAGCAGATCGGGAGACAGAACGTGCCGCTACTCACATCGCTCGTGAGAAATGACTGTATATTCCTCTCGCTAGTCGGGGCAGGAGGTGGGCCAAAAGAGTTGCATGAGAAAGGTTTCGGTCCCCTGCCATACCCGGAATATCATCACTCACTTAAACCAAACATTTGCGCTCCGTTTTATATCCAAGACAAGAGAGGGCAGTGGATGCTTTGACCTCCAATACTTCACAAAAGTTTACGTGTTTATTCAGAGGAGAGCCAGACGCTACTCGCTCCTACCCCCCAGAAGCCACACTTGCAGTCCCTGCGTCTCGCCACATGAGGTCACTGTTTCACACGCTCTCAGCTTTAGGCAATTGTGAGGATCCTTAGTGCAACTAGTATTATCTTATCACTGCTTCATCACCTTCCTGCTCTCGAGTGACACAAACGACACGACCGAGCCAACGCGAGAACCATTCCGTGGTATATGAATATGTTGAGATTTGTTTTATTTCTTTATCTAACTTGTCCTTGTCTTGTCCCCCCCAGGGTCCTCGAGGTCTGCTGGGCCCCAGAGGGTCCGCCGGCACCTCCGGACAGCGTGTACGTATCTCCGAAACACAGCCCAGAACGCCACCGCCGTCCCCCAGAACACATACAACGCTCACTGCATTCATGTGATATTCACTGTACAACTCTGCCTCCCCGCAGGGTCTGCCTGGACTCGACGGCCATTCCGGTCCCAAAGGAAACATGGTGAGTTATAACCCAAACGTTTCTGAAGGCTCTTACCTCGAACATCATCCAGAGACGTTTAGAAGAGGAAGGAGGCTTTCTCCTCACTCTAAAGCAGCTCAGTCAGTGTGTTGCTTCAGCCAGAGGCGTATCTCAGGTCAGCTAACCCCCCACCGTGCCCCCTACCGAGACCTCCATGTAACCTGATAACGGCACGGGTCAAAGGTCAGCGTGAGGGGGTATTACCGGCATATTAAGCGCACACTTACAAGGCCCCGGTACAGTAGTTATGTATGGTTATGTCATAACTCTCTTGACCTTCGGTTAAGGGGTCACCGGAGTTAAGGGGTCACCGGAGCGGTTCCTCTGTGCGCCGTCCGGCCCTTTGTGCCGAGCGCTCCAAGTGCTCTGAAAACCACCATGTTTAAATGACGACACAAGATCACCGGTCAGGACAGCTGGACGAGCCCACACACACACACACACACACACACACACACGGTCTGTGAGACACAGAGCCTGCAGCGAACAGCTGGGGAGAGGGAGAAGAGTAAGCGTCTTACTTAAGCTTCCGGTGAGAGTTTCCTCAGACGTTAGCATTGATTTGTCCTCAGTGCGCGAGCTACGCGGCCGTGACGCAAACCGGACCCCACCGAATCAACCGTTTGGTTTGTGTTCGACGCTAGCAGCTGTGGCCCGACCCGTGTCCCAGAGGCACTGGCGAGTTCTTCCGCGCGTGTGCATGCATGTGTGTGTGTGTGTGTGTGTTTGTGTGTGTCTGTGTGTGTGTGGTTTGTGACGTGCCGCGCCTCAACGGGGATGCGTATATCTACCCGCCATTCCGGTCAGACCTATTATTCCTTGCATCCCACTCCCAGATGGTCCCCGGCTAAACCCCCCCCCTTCCCCCGGCCCTTCGGTGTGCCTCCGGTGGAGAGAGTATGGCGTTGTGTTTCACAACCGGGAGTCTTTTAGAAGCCCAAAACCGACCGGGCAGCGAGAGCTTTAAGGACTGCGTTCGATCAAGCGGTTTTATAAAAACGTTGGCGCTCTGAGCGGAGAGAGAGAGCGAGAGCACCGGCCTCTGCAGCCGCGACGCATCATCAGCCTCTCGGGTTTCTCCTCAGAGGCGTCTCTGTTTGTTTTACATACTTCACGTCATTACACAGATTGGACGAAGCCAAACAATAGCGTTGACCTGGCGAGGCGGTCGGCCCTCTCTTGATAACAAAAAGATCCTTGTGCTTACATTTCTACTCCACTCTGGCTGGCGTTATTGAATCTGCCTCGTACCTCACGCACTGCGGAGACCCGGGGACCTCTTTGATTGGGAATTAAAAAAGTGTGTTGTGTTTTACTGAATACAAACCAGTCGCCTCTCTCTTTTCTTTCTCTCCTTCACACAGGGCCCACAAGGAGAGGGAGGCCCACATGGACAGCAGGGTATTCCTGGCCCACAAGTACGTGTCCCTTCATTCTCTCTCTCTCCTCTCCTCCCATCATACCTTTGTGCCATATCTACGGTTGGATGGAGACTATTTGACCTTAGATGGCCGCGCTCATGTTTTCTTAATCACACAGATCCTGCAGTGTTTTTCTTCCCCCCCCCGCATCCCCTCCACCCCCCCCCCCCCCCTCCTGTTCTCTTCCCACTCCTTCCAACCTTCATTTAACAAAATGTAGGCCAAACTGTGGGATATCTTGAAAGAATTGCGAGGATCATCTGACACCAACACAGCGGCGGTGGAAGAAATACACACCAAACGCTGTAAATTCGAGCAAAAGAAGAAACACCCGAGAAAATAGTACTGAAGTAGTACTAGTACAGCATAGCAAACAAATACAAGTAAAAGTCCTCCATTTAATATGTCTGCTTAAAGGAGCACGCCAACTTTTTGGGAAATTTGCTTATTTGCCATCTAGCCTGGAGTTAGACAAGCAGATACATACCCTTTTCTTCTCTGCGCATGCATTAGGCTTAGGGAACAGCTGCACCATTAGCCTAGCTTAGCATAATTCACTGGAAGTAGGTGTGCCAGTGTAGCCTAGTTCCCTACAGTCACGAAATACACGCCAAATACAATTCCTGTAAACATGTTGTGACCTGTGTATTTACTACGTGGAGAAATTAAAAGGAACAATTTTACATTTTCGTTTTCTAAGAGACCTATTTTTTGCCGAACCACTGCTGCCTGGGCGCAGTGATTTCATCACCTCAAAAGCCCAGTTTTTCAAAAAACAACAGGTTACTTAAGTACAAGTATAAACGTATTTGACTCTCAATTTTCTTATATATCAGTAAAAGTACACATTCTATATGATGTTTTAGTAAAATATCTTACTAAAAGTATGAAAAGGTTACTTAACTACAAGTATAAACGTATTTGACTCTCGTTCCTCTGATCTTGGGTCAGTTAATTCCATTTAAACATAGACGACCGTCTCCCTAAGCTGTAGATCAGAGCATCAAAACTTGAGTTTGTGATGTCGGAGTTGGGAGCCGGTCCACTGACATCAAATCAGCCACCAAAATGTGCGGGGATCAAACCTCCTCAGTCTGAGCTATGTCATCCGAATGACATTCATAAACCTAGGGCTTTATACAGGGAAATCGTACCCGCATCCCAGTAAAATCACCACAGGTTCCGTCAAGCGAAGTGGTTGATGGTCCACTTATTCCGACTCTGGCTACTTCCACTTATAATAAGGCAGGCTTGAACTTTTAAAGTGCATCATTTGAATCACTTAATTTTCTGTTTGTTTACATAAATACTAACAGGATTCAGATAAGTATAGTAGAAGAAGAAAACACTAGTAGTACTTAGCACTGAAGGATAGAAGTCCCCTGAAATGTAAATACTCAAATACCTCGTACTTAGTTACTCTCCCCCCGTCGGCAGGAACAGAGAGCAGAGAGCCAGCGCTTGGCGCTCTGCTACCGAACTAACTTAACGTCCTCTTCCTGCCGAGACGAGACACATCTTGCACCAATTTGATGCCACTAAACCCGATTTCACTGTCCACTTGACGGCTCAATGGAGGAATTATCCGTTTGGTGGAACGGGTTCGGGTAAAGCGGCGTACCTCACCTCGTGCCCTGCTGCCAGGTAGACGCTCCCAACTCTGGACCGGGACGGCACCACTGGAAAGTATTAGTGAACATAAGTGTTTCTCTCAAACGCGGGTTCGAGGGGTTGTTTGGTTTTAGTCCTACCATAAAGATACCTGAGCCGGACCGACAGCGTGTGTGGAATAAACTGATGGACTTTGCTTTTATCTTTTCTTTCCAGGGTCTCGTTGGTCCTCAAGGTCCGATCGGACCTCCTGGAGAAAAAGTAAGTGTGTGAACCCGGCCGTCCCTCAGACAAACCCCCCCCCCACCACCACCACCACCACCACCCTCGAGCCCCCACTCTCAGGCCCCCACCCCCACCCTCACAATAAGTGGTTTTTTTTCTTCAGTCTGGGGCCTCATAAGTGATTCAGCAGATACCCAGCTCTCCAAGCCGTAGGCCTCCACCGGCCCACTGCACATGGAGGAGACACACACACACGCACACACACACACGCACACACACACACACGCGCGCGCAGGCACGCACGCACGCACGCACACACACACACACACACACACACACACACACACACACACACACACAGAGAGACGAAAAACCACTCCTGCACAATCACTTACATTGTCTCATACAAGTTTTTATTTTTTTGTGTGGTTTTCATGCATGGTTGGAAATTTGTTCAGCTTTAACTGTTCACAAATGATGTTTTGCTGACAGTCACTGACACAAGGTTCTCTCTCTCTCTCTCTCTCTCTCTCTCTCTCTCTCTCTCTCTCTCTCTCTCTCTCTCTCTCTCTCTCTCTCTCTCTCTCTCTCTCTCTCTCTCTCTGTAGGGTCCTCATGGTAAACAGGGTCTGGCTGGTCTGGGTGGTGCTGATGGTCCTCCTGTGAGTACCACTTCCTGTCTCTGACCCCCCCCCCCATTTCCCTCAGGCTTTTGTACGATTAAAAAACGCCAAACCGGCACTGGCGGTGAACTGCCGGTAAACCATGAACTGAGTATGTCTGACCTCTTTTTCCAGGGTCACCCAGGCAAGGAGGGTCCCTCAGGAGAGAAGGGAGGAGTCGTAAGTCTCGCTTTACTCTTTGCGTAATTCTCTTTTTTTTCTTCTTCTCTTTTTCTTTCCCTTTGCTGCGGTGAAACATCCCATTCATCTCTTGTGGTTTCACAATATGTGTGTCACTGGGACAAACACATGAACATGACTCATAAGATGTATAGATACGGTGAACATGAAGAGGTCTACAGCACGATAGATAAATGACGGTGCCTTAACGTTGGAATCTCGATAGAATCATATTTCACCCACGAAGTTGCTACAGTCGGAGAGAGAGGTTAAGACACACATATATATACGGTTTCATGCTTAATATTGTCTTCCCGCTGTCCCTTAATGTCCTCCATTTTGTGTCTTTCAGGGTCATAACGGTCCTATGGGATCCCTCGGGTACCCCGGGCCTCGCGGTGTGAAGGTAATGCAGTCGCCTCAGTCGTGTGGCATCCTTATCGTTCCCCTTAAGTTCCTCCCGATAACATCTCCTTTTCCTCCTTATCTTAGGGCGCAGAGGGCATCAGAGGTCTTAAGGGTGGTGGCGGAGAAAAGGTAACCCCCCCCACCTCCTTCTCCCCAAGTCTCCTCGTCTTTCTCTACATGGCAGACAGACTCTTAAGAAAATGGCCGCCTCGTAGTTGTAATTCTTTTTTGTTGTTGTTGGTTAATATAATAGAACTTGTTTGAATGTAACAAGTAAAAAATCACGCTGGGACTAAAGACCTTGTACCATTGAGGTGTAATGGAGTGTAGAACATTAGGATGGAATGAGGCTTTTTTCTTTTTTTATTTAACCTGCAATTTCGCAGGGGATTGATCGGCTGCCATTGTTTCCCTGGGTTGGTGCGGGTAAACGTTTTAGCTCACAGCGTCATTATAGACTTTCCACTGAGTCAGCAAGCCTTTGAGATGACTGGATGCGAACTGAAGATAGTGTTCTTTTCTTGTCTGTCTGAAATGTCACTGGGGCCCCACATACCTGTAGATTTGAAAATTAGGGTGTAGAATTTATGCTTGTGAGATTACCCATGTAATATAACTGGGTTGACAGATAGAAGGCATGTCGGAAAGTTTGACATCAGTATGTCATTCATAGCTGGGAATCAGAGCCCTAGAAACGTTTACAAACTGCATTCTGAGGTTTGACCACCAGATGTCACCATAGCAGCATGATTCATAAAACATGTCTATGCTTTTCCCTTAATACTTTACAACGTTAGATTGTTAGCACAGTTCATACGGTTTTTACTTAGGTTTATGGTTAAAGGGCATGATTAAAAAGCATAAAAGCCACAAGCTTTGACTTGTAAAAGTTGTAATTGAAAACAGTTGTTTTTGATTGTAATGGCATGCAGTTAATGTATCTCGCCACCAGGTGGCAGTATTGATCCTTCCTAAGGTGTAGCCCACTTTGTGTTACCCCCTTCAACCCTAGCCACCAGTTTTTATCTCCTACTATTTCTTCAGATCAATCAATTATTAAAGAACTGCTGTTGTCCTGCTGTTTGAAGTGGTCCAGGCGTGAGGTGTTTTATCTGACCGCCACAGTGTGAACTGAGCCGCACCTTGATCAGGCCTAATGAATGACGATGTGCTTCTCTTTCATCTTTAGGGAGAAGATGGCTTCCCCGGCTTCAAGGGTGACATGGGCCTCAAGGGCGACAAGGTGAATTCTCATTTATCTCGCCTTTCTACGCCGTCGATGACCACGGGTGACGTGCACAGAGACGGGGCACCAGATGAGGGGAAATAGACTCGAAGAAGTAATTGTTTTTTCTAATTGTTGTCTGTGTCCAGGGTGAGCTCGGCGTGCTGGGACTCAGGGGAGAAGACGGACCCGAGGGCCCCAAGGGCAAGTCGGGCCCCAACGGTGAACTGGGCCCCTTGGGATCCGCTGGAGAGAAGGTACGGTCGTTCGGCCTAACGCCGGCATCAACCAGAAGTTACAGAGGTTACTTGCGTCTTTGAGCATCTGGAAAAGCGCTATATAAAATAGATGTATTATTATTATTACTTGAGTTGATTTTGGTTAAAGAGGTGAAATATAGATACAGTACAGTCACAGTACTACAGGTAGATACAGTTACCCAGGTTAACTGATTTGATTTTGGTTAAAGAGGTGAAATATAGATACAGTACAGTTACATTACTTAGATACAGTTACCCAGGTTAACTGATTTGATTTAGGTTAAATAGGTGTAATATAGATACAGTACTAGAGAGAGAACCTTGCAAGGCTAATATACTGTAGTTTTACCCCTGTCTGTGAGCGGACACACGTTAATTAAAAGTTAAAAGAACAATAGCGAGGGCGGTCAGGTGGCGTAACGGAGATTGCGTTCGTCACCAAACCCCGGAGCGGCTGTTCGCCTGTTCGAATCCAGCTCACAGCTCCGGGGTTGTCACCAGCTTGGCTGGCCGTTCACACTAATACAATTGGCAGTATTAGAGTGTGGGAGAAGCTGGCGGGGTGGGTCCGGGTCGTTGTAAACAGCGACTCCTACAGTTCGGTCGGGCGCCTGCTAAGCGCGGATAGGACTTGAGTGGGATAGTGTGATCCTTCCACACGCTACGCCCTCTCAGTGAGAATCCGCGCTGCCAGGTGAAAAGAAG
This sequence comes from Notolepis coatsorum, assembly GCF_963971535.1. Taxonomy (NCBI): domain Eukaryota; kingdom Metazoa; phylum Chordata; class Actinopteri; order Aulopiformes; family Paralepididae; genus Notolepis; species Notolepis coatsorum. Next base: position 30,587,352 of record NC_140177.1, on the reverse strand, counting down.
CGGTTGATTGGCTGGACGTGTGTCGGAGGAAGCACGTGATAGCCTCCACTCTCCCAGACCGACTGTGGGGGGTAAGTGCGCAGCGACCAGGAAGGGGATTGGGAATTGGCATAACGACTAACATTGGGATGGGAGAAAATCGGAGGAAAATGGAGGGGGGAAAAGATAAAAAAAAAAAAAAAAAAAAAAATGTTAAATGTTGCTGCTGCCTCTGACTCTCCTGTGATCCAGTGAGAGGAGATCTTCTCGTGTTTGATATCGTGTCTTCCTGCGCTCCTGTTTAGGGAAAACTTGGCGTTCCTGGCTTGCCTGGCTACCCAGGAAGACAAGGCCCCAAGGTAAGTGCTGATAAAACCAGAGGATCAAACAGACGAGTCAGCAGGCGTGATGGAGCGGTGTGTTTGTGGTTGTGTGTGTGCGTGCGCATCGAGGCCTGTGTATGTGTGCGTGCGCGTTGAGGCCTGTGTATGTGTGCGTGCGCGTTGAGGCCTGTGTATGTGTGCGTGCGTGTTGAGGCCTGTGTATGTGTGTGTGTGTGTATGCGTCTGTTTGTGCAGGCTTCTGCACGTGCACACTCTCACTCACACAACACACTAACCACGTCCAGACATGAGACAGCGAGTGTGCATGTGGGCTTCATGATATCAGCTGATTCCTACCGACCTTCCTCAGTCATCAGTCTTCTCCCGGGCCTTCGTGCCAAACGTATCATCATCATCGTCATCATCATCGTCATCATCATCGTCATCACCATCATCTGACATCTGCTAGTGTAGTCTTTCTCAATCTGTTTCATGTCAAGGACCCCCACATTGACACACATTAGGACCCCCACGTTGATACTGTATACGTTAGGACCCCCACACTGATACACATTAGGACCCCCACATTGATACACATTAGGACCCCCACATGGATACACGTTAGGACCCCCACATTGATACACATTAGGACCCCCACATTGATACACATTAGGACCCCCACATTGATACACGTTAGGACCCCCACATGGATACACGTTAGGACCCCCACATTGATACACGTTAGGACCCCCACATTGATACACGTTAGGACCCACACATTAATACACATTAGGACCCCCACATTGATACACGTTAGGACCCACACATTAATACACATTAGGACCCCCACATTGATACACGTTAGGACCCCCACATTGATACACGTTAGGACCCCCACATTAATACACATTAGGGCCCACACATTAATACACGTTAGGACCCCCACATTGATACACGTTAGGACCCCCACATTGATACACATTAGGACCCCCACATTGATACACATTAGGACCCCCACATTGATACACATTAGGACCCCACATTGATACACATTAGGACCCCACATTGATACACATTAGGACCCCCACATTAATACACATTAGGACCCCACATTGATACACATTAGGACCCCCACATTGATACACATTAGGACCCCCACATTGATACACGTTAGGACCCCCACATTAATACACATTAGGACCCCACATTGATACACATTAGGACCCCAACATTGATACATGTTAGGACCCCCACATTGATACACATTAGGACCCCCACATTGATACACATTAGGACCCCCACATTAATACACATTAGGGCCCACACATTGATACACGTTAGGACCCCCACATTAATACACATTAGGGCCCACACATTGATACACGTTAGGACCCCCACATTGATACACGCAGACCTCCGTTCGGTTAGATCTTATCCTAGCTATTAGTTGTTTGGTATGATTTAGTCTATACTGCTGGGGAGATAACACTGGAGAGACTGAAGTCATTAGAGTAGTCATGATGTTCTCTTATTGGGCCTAACCTCTAGTGAGTTCATGAATTCATAGTGAAGTTAAACCGCTCCCCATTGTTCTTGGGACCTCGCAGAACCTCCCGGAACCCCTCTGCTCTGAGTCATCACCTGTCCTCGCTCCTCACCCCCGGCCTCGGTCAAGACGAGTCCAGACAGTCTGGTGTTTAGCAGCCCTAGCTAGTTGGCGCCCCGGCCCCCGCTCTTGAGTATCACGATATGCAGCTACAGCTTGTTTCTGCTCTGCCTCTGTCAGCAAAGGCTGCCTGGCACCGTCGTGATGGGTCAGGTACACACACACACACACACACACACGCACACACACACACACACACACACACACGCACACACACACACACACACGCACACACACACACACACACAGACACACACACACACACACACACACACACACACACGCACACACACACACACACACACAGACAGACATACACACACACAAAGTCTCTCTCTCCAAAAAATAAAAACACTATCCTGTCAGCAGAGTCTGATGGGAAAGTGATGGAGAAATTAGGCTCAGAGAGAGAGAGACACAGGCAGTATGAGGTGGAGAGGCGCGGCGATTCATAGAGTTTCAATTCCTATTACGATTTTGGCTTCCCGCGATCATGAGAACGAGATCATCGAGATAAAACGATCATTGTGCCCCGTGCCGCGTTGCTCTCACTTTGTCTTGTGTTGTAAGCGGAGCGCGCCCTTCCTTCATAGCGGTGTCCCCCGACAAAGACCCAAACAGTAGTTTCAGCTCCTGTTGAGGGAGGGAGGAGGAGGACGGAGCCACGGTGCGTCTCTCCAGTTATTCTGACACGTCTTTGGTAACTCGTAGAAGATGACCGAAAGGCAGCCGTTGGTCGAGAAGAGAGGTCAAACGAATCACTTTGTCGTCATATGATGTTCTCGAAATCAGTGAGTAAAAGTGTTTAATAATCGTGATTTCAATATCAATACAAATGATCGTGATTATGATCTTTGCCATAATGGAGCAGCCCTAGCATGAGGGCGATGTGACCGATGAGGAGGAGGAGGGCAGGGAGCAAGCTCGCTCTTCAGCCTCTCCAAGTTCAACAAAACACAACTATATCCATATATACCATCTAGATGCACTATCATATAATATCTGTTTCAAACCACCGGTGCGAGGCAGGGCTGGGAGACAATTCGATAGTGATATGCCTCACAAGATGGTCAGGTGCATCACTCTTTGACATTCACACGATGTTCCCATTGGACTGCCTGGTAACTGGCACTATAGCTCTTCATTGACATTCTCAAGTACATTCCCAAACCGGCAATCTGACTTTTGATACTCATCCATATTATTTCCCAGCCCTAAGAGATACAATGTACACAAAGGCAATCTCTATTTGTCTTTTCCCATGTTCCTCGCATACACACAGTCCTCACATCCCTCCTAGTTACACACAGTCTAAGATTTAAGATTTGTTCATTAAGGACAATGCAAATTAATGAACATAATTTACATGAGTGTATGCATAACATCACAGCATGATAAGGACGTAAATATGCCGGGAATAGCACAGGGCTAATTTCCACCCGTACTCCTCATATCCCTCCTAGTTACACATACACACAGTCCTCATATCCCTCCTAGTTACACATACACACAGTCCTCATATCCCTCCTAGTTACACATACAGTCCTCATATCCCTCCTAGTTACACATACACACAGTCATCATATCCCTCCTAGTTACACATACACACATACACACAGTCATCATATCCCTCCTAGTTACACATACACACAGTCATCATATCCCTCCTAGTTACACATACACACAGTCCTCATATCCCTCCTAGTTACACATACACACAGTCCTCATATCCCTCCTAGTTACACACATACAGTCCTCATATCCCTCCTAGTTACACATACACACAGTCCTCATATCCCTCCTAGTTACACATACACACAGTCCTCATATCCCTCCTAGTTACACACATACAGTCCTCATATCCCTCCTAGTTACATACAGTCCTCATATCCCTCCTAGTTACACACAGTCCTCATATCCCTCCTAGTTACACACAGTCCTCATATCCCTCCTAGTTACACACATACAGTCCTCATATCCCTCCTAGTTACATACAGTCCTCATATCCCTCCTAGTTACACACAGTCCTCATATCCCTCCTAGTTACACACAGTCCTCATATCCCTCCTAGTTACACACAGTCCTCATATCCCTCCTAGTTACACATACACACAGTCCTCGAACCAGTGATCTTTCAGTTACTGGCCGGCCTCTCGACCTCTAGGCCCTCCTGCCTCCCCACGTAAGGGTTGTCTTGTATGAACTGTAAAGGGTTAAAAACCTGCTCAGTGCTCCAGCCTCTCTCCGCTGAACCCTGAGTGACAGAACAGCAACCTCCCGCCTCCTCCCGCTGTGTGTTCTTGGCCGGCGAGCGCGGCCGGTAATCTTTCAGCGGCTTTGCACAGTGTTAATTCTGGAAGCCATTTGCAGCAGGTCCAGCTCTGAGGGGCTTATCTCACGAGGCGCTAGTCAGCCTTGTCCGGTATCGGCCCTCCATTCAGTTTACCATAACCGCAGCACTGTGAAAAAAAACAATTAAGCAACGTAGACCCCCCTGCCCTCCCCCTCCCCCCTGCCGTCTCCACCATGTTCCCCAGTTTGCCTCTTTTACCATTCAGCCCACGCCCCCACTCCCCCCTTAATACCTCACTACGCTCTGCATGCAAATAGTAATGAACAACATACTGTTCTGACCACGCAGGTGCATGCACAATCACACACGTGCACTCTCTCTCTCTCTCTCTCTCACACACAGGAACACAAGCGTGCACGCATACTATTTACCACCCCTGTGTCAGCTCTATGTTTCTTTCTTTTTTTTTTTTAACTATAGACATTATATAACTTGAAAATGATTATTGTCTCTGTTTAATGCCGCATGAACGGACGTTGTGCTGGTAAGCTGCTTCCTAACGCCTATACTGTTTGTTTTGTTTAGATGTGTTATTTATGTGTTTATATCAATATACCGTGATGAATGTGATCGTATGATTGAACTTACATTCATTTTATTGTAAGTTATTGAACCCCCGGGAGGAATGTTGCTATGGCAACAACTAATGAGGATCTAAATAAAACAAACAAACAAATACTCGTGCATGCCAGCGACAGTGATCGCCGCGCTACTCTGTCCTCTCTGGCTCTCGTGTTTGACCGGTGTTGTGCCGGAAAATGACTGCCTGCCGAAATCTGACTGCCCCCACGTGAACGTTCGCGTGAACGGTCCGCTGCTATGGGGAAATGTTCGTCCGTCAGTCACTTGAGTATTATAAAGTGTTATTGTGATTGTACCACAGTTTCATATTAATGTACTGTTTCATATTAATGTACAGGTATTTATATACAGGTAAGGTAAACAAAGTGGATGAGTTTGTTTGGTAAGGTAAACAAAGTGGATGAGTTTGTTCGGTAAGGTAAACAAAGTGGATGAGTTCGGTAAGGTATTAGTTATTATTATTATTATTATTATTATTATTATTATTATTATTATTATTATTATTATTATTATTATTATTATTATTATTAATAAATTAGTTGACCTCGCATTGTACCAATTTCTCTCTGAACTCATCCACTTTTTGTTGACCTTACCTGTATATAAACACCTTACATTAGTACATTAATATAAAACTGTACATTAATATGAAACTGTGGTACAATCACAATAACACTTTATAATACTCAAGTGACTGACGGACGAACATTTCCCCCTAGCAGCGGACCGTTCACGCGAACGGTCACGTGGGGGCCGTCGGATTTCGGCAGGCAGTCATTTTTCGGCACAACACCGGCACCACGGTCCCTAGCGGTGGGCCACGGCCTGGGAGAAGCCTCGGCGGCCTGACCTGCTGACGGGCATCAAGGAGGATCTGCCGCTGTCCGATCCCTCGTCTTTACTCACTGCCCCCCCGTCGTCCTCGTCTGTCTTCCTCTCTTGCCTCCTAACGAGCTAAGAGCGCCGCTGTCCGTCTGTGTCAGAGCGGCTTTAAGTGGCCGGGAGGAGGCTTTCCCTCTGGCTCCTCCGAGGCGCTCACACGGAAACACGCCGGTGTCCATTTATCTGCGGAACCCGTTAAGACTGTAAACTGTGGTCGTATGTAGTAAAACTGCCGGTTGGCATCTCTGCAGGATATCCCAATTAGATGAATGCTGCTGGTGGCATTTATAGAAGGACTTCTTTGTTGCCTGGTTAATTATCCCTGACCATCCAAGACCAAGTACACACGATTTACCCTTGTGCCTCTTTACACACACTGTGGACACGAAGCTTACTCTCTCTCTCTCTCTCTCTCTCTCGCTCTCTCTCTCTCTCTCCTTCTTTCCTCAGGGCTCCAACGGCTTCAATGGATTCCCAGGATCCAACGGAGAGAAGGGAACAAGGGTGAGATACTTGTCATTATCGTTCGTTCACAGTAGAACGTATTGAAAGGGCAACAGGCTCAGCCTATAAGTAGAGACGTGTTGGACTATATTCAAGCACAACTTGTTGAACTGGAATCGTACAAAAAGAAAAGATGAGGAAAACGGTCTGAGTTGTCATGCTGGAGCGAAGGGAGGAGGTGGTTGTGTAGTTATGGATGAAGAGGAGGTGGTGGGGTGTTATGGATGAAGAGGAGGTAGGGGGCGGACTAGAGATGAAGAGGAGGTGGTGGGGTGTTATGAAGGAAAAGAGGATGTGGTGGGGTGTTATGATGAAGAGGAGGTGGTTGGGTGTTATGATGAAGAGGAGGTGGTTGGGTGTTATGATGAAGAGGAGGTGGTTGGGTGTTATGATGAAGAGGAGGTGGGGGGGTGATGGGGGGGTGATGGGGGTGGTTATCGACAAGACAAGCTGTTCTCCCTGCTCAGACTCAGACAGCGAGAAGCAGACACCTTGGAGCCCGACATGCCAGAACTGACAGGTAGTTCAAGCTGTCAAGTGCCTCTGGGCAAGCCAAACACTTACTGCTGCCGTTTGATTATTTATTTATTTATTTATTTATTCATTTGACCAAAGCTGGATGATTCTATTTCGTCTCCCGACTCCAGCCCCCTCCGCGTGGGCGTTCAAGCTCAACATGCAAGCCTGTCTCTTCTCAGGGCGCTTCAGTCTGAACTCCAGACGGAAGAGAAAACAACACATTTGATGTTTATAAGAACTAGATGATGGTATTGCCAAGTGGGTTGATTCTCTGGTAAATTAAGCCAGTTTTCTGTCTTTTTCTCTTTCTTTCTTTCCTTCTTTCTTTTTTCTTTTTTTCTTTAGGGTCTTGCTGGTAAATCTGGCCCAAGAGGACAGCGTGGCCCAACGGTAGGAGATTCAGCTCTCTCTGCTAACTCACCCAGAGCTTTCCACGTCATTGATTCATTGTCTTAAAGGCCCCATGAAATTAAAATAGATGTTTATGTTCTTTTATCACATTATGTCTTGCACTGATTGTCACCTATATGGCAGTATCTGTCCCAACAATGACAAACGGTTGTTTTATAGATATTCTTAATGTTATCTTAGAGTTTGTAATTTCCTCTAAAACTATTAAAAAAAATGTATGAGTCATCCTGCACACAGGGGCGTATACTAATTTAGCATCCAACTAAATGCTTTCTAGAATGACATTTACAGCACATTGTAACTAAGCAGCACTATGCCTCTTTAACTAAATTGAACAAATGTTCAATGGTACTAATGTTGTGTAATGTTGCTAACGTACGTTGCTAACATTAGCTTGCTAGCTAATGGGGCGATCATAATGCACATTCGCTATTGGCTACTGTAAACGCCAATCAATATCCCTCCCTAGCTTCCTGTTTTTACAGAAAACGCATAAATATGTGGACTCAAATAGCATTCTGCTAGCCGTTTCTTGGGGACGTTAAAGTTGATATCTCTTGTACTGAGTATTCTGTTCATGTGCAGGGACCACGTGGAGGTCGTGGAGCCAGAGGTCCAACTGGGAAACCAGGTGCAAAGGTAAGGCCAGGGGCCAGGCTATCGGCGCTGGGAAGGTCACGTTCAAATCAGTAATGTAAACCATTGGATTATACAGACTCTGCAACATATTCAGATGACTTTCAATTACTTTTGGATTTGCCTCCAGATTCCATTAGAGTCTAAACAGATCATCTGTTCCAATTAGATTTTATTCTTAATTGACATTTTCATATCATCTGTGGCCATAACTAACATGGTTGATGGGAGTAATCTTTGCACTCATAATCTCAATGTAAATGCCTTTTCACCAGTAAAGAAGAAGCCACTTTTTTTTCCACAAGTATTTTGTGGTCAGATTACTGTAATCCCATAACATTTTTGGACGTCGCCATTTTACAGCAATGATATCAATGGTGCTACACCAGTCCTATGCAACATTGCTATTCCTCAGTGTATAACGTGCCTGAGATCATCTGAATGTCTCCGTCATTTCAGGGAACTGCAGGCAACGATGGACCTCCCGGTGGACCAGGAGAGAGAGTGAGTACCTCCGTCTGTCTGTAGCTTTACGTTGCTCCCAATGCTGCGCTGTGTATCAGTCAGTGACCAAACACTGCATACATCTAGTTAGGTAAGAGCCTTCAGGCGAACATTTCTGAGAACGGTTAGAGGGGAGGCTGGGAGCCGACGGAGTGCCATCCCCCGGCTGTATCGACCAGGATAGTGGATCCTGAAATTCAGACTTAGGAAACCAGAAATTTCTCCAACATGTAGCACCTACACTTATATACATCAGACCTGCGATACATACGTCCACATCCACAACTAAAGAGTAAACAGGGGTTAGGCTGCGTTTGTTCACAAACTACAACTTTAGGATGGATATGAATCACACCCAAGACTATCACGTCCCAGAAATAGTCATTACCTCCTAGTTTTAGGTCACTTGGAGATTCATAACGTGTAATATTATTCGCAATAGCGCCAACGCTTAATGGCGGCCGCCAGTGTTGGAAAGTTATCGCTTGACTTAACTTGTAAACAAACGTTTCAGCAAACGTAAGCGTAGTGCCAACCGTTTTTAGAATCTTTTTTTTTGCTAAATTTGCCAGTCTAGTGTTATAGTTTGTTTGCCTAAGACTCTACTTGAAGATCTATGTTGTCTTGTGACGTTGCCTTCCTTGTGACGTTGCCTTCTTTTAACAAGGTGTTCATCAATGTGAGGTTCAGTTCTCTTCTGTTATGGGAATGTTATCTATTGTCTATACATCTGTGTTACAATATGTATCCTATCTCTGTACAGACCAACTAGCATAACGGCCCAGACACTAGTGTGTGTGTCTCTTTAAAGACTCCAAGGTTATGGGAGCGGTAGACAAGGCTGTTGTCCTTCTATGCTAAAGCCATAACAAAGCTATTGAGCCAGTCTGTTATTGATTTCCCTAACTGGGCCCATTTTGTTTACCTTTTTGTCATATCTAGACGTCATTTCATGTGTATTTAATTGTATGTCTGACCTGGGCTCTGTCTCATTTCCTGGTCAGACACCTGTGTACACTGTGGTTCTCTGATTTGGAACTGAGCATTATTCCTTGTATGGCCATATGAGGGAATAAATCTATGATCATTTTTATTCAGCTTTGGACTCAGAAATAGTTTACTGCCGCTCACTTTCTGCTCTTATAATAATTTCCACAACAATTATGGCGACGAGGATTCCCAGTGTTCATTCTTTTCTTCTTCTTCTTCTATTTCTTCTTCTTCTTTAACTCAAGGGACCTCAAGGACCACAGGGGCCTGTCGGCTTCCCCGGACCCAAAGGACCCAACGTGAGTGATGCCTGACGACCTCTCTGCGAGTCAGCATAGAGATTGTATATACATTATACAGTACACATTCAGATTCAAAATGCTTTATTGCCTATATTCATTGTAACGTACTGTATAATATAATGTAATAATGTATAATATAACGATACAGACCCCTCATCTGCACCTTTGTTTACACTGTTTACTTAGAGTAAATGATATTGCTCACACTGTTTATCTTTATATTCAGATCTAATTGTATTGCCTATATTTGTGTCTTTCTACTATTACCCTGCCCATACCTGTACCTCCTCCCATCCCCCCCATCCCCCATGCTGCTATGACACCCGAATTTCCCCCAAGGAGATCAATAAAGGAATATCTTATCTTATCTTAAGGACTGGAACAAGTTCATTATGATGTTTTGTATGAAACATTTAAAATACTGGTGAACAGGTACAACAAGCTCACGCTGCAGGTGGTTTAACCATCCACCTCTCCGTCCTCAGGGCCCCCCAGGAAAGGACGGACTGCCAGGACACCCTGGACAGAGAGGAGAGACAGTGAGTGACATTATATGGACATCAGCCTGTTGAAACGCAGACACTGATTGGCTCCAGATTAAACCACCTCACACACACACACACTGCCCACAGAGCTGAGATGCCTGTGTGATTGAAGGAACCGGGTTACGTTCATCGAGTGCAGTTTTGACTGATCGCTCCGTGCAAACAGTCTGATGTATGTATTTCAACCACGCGCCAGATGGCAACGTGCAAATACCAGTAAAGCAGGCGCCGCGCATCATTCACCTACTGTGCGCTGGCGGTGGTACTGCCTTCACGCACGTATAACTAATTAGCATAAAAGAAGAGGAAGGCATTTTAGATTAGATTAGATTCAAATGTATTGTCATTATGCAGCACGAGTACAGTACAACCACAATCTAACGGTACGATACAATGTACAGGTGATTAAACTGGGTATAAGATATATAAATGAGTACTACTGAGTAATAGTGTCAATCAGTTGTATGTACAGCGTTGTAATATAATTTGTACAGTGATACAGATATAAAGACACTATGGTAGTAGTAAGTCATACTGGCCAGCAGCGTTACTAGTAAGAGTAACATACTAGTAAGTATGTAAGGGATATGTACAGATTTAGATATAGTATCTACAGATCTATGTAAAAAGGATTATATGCAGGTATGTACAGACAGATGTGGATAGATATGTATACGGTAAGAATAAATAGTATATATGTACGGTATATACAGAATGACAAAATGGAGACAATTAGGTGATTACGTATCAATGATCGATTCACATGAACTACTCTTCAAAGGTTCCAACGACAACTTTGATTGACAGTATGAATGATAACCCGGTCATGGTCTCCGTGTAACTAGTCAGCGATGGACTGCCAGGGTCTGAATGGGGTTATCAGAGTGCATTCTGGGTGTTCAAGTGCTGACCGGCGTCTCGATGTGTTTCCCTCATCCAGGGTTTCCAAGGCAAGACTGGACCCCCGGACCAGGAGGTGTGGTTGGACCACAGGTACGTTCACACAGCTGCTTACCTGCTTACCGGTGTGCTTGTATTGAGTGTTGAAGTCTTTTTTCTTTTCTTTCTTATTTTTAAACGCAGATCATTTATTTTGTTTCAATGCAACTGAGCTTGATTCCAAGATAATGTTGCTTGTTTCGAGAAAATACGAAACTAGTGGAATTATCTCACCCCATTGGCAGATTCTGTCCCCTTGTTTAAAAAAGGAAAAAAAATATTGAACCCTAGACCGAATACAAGATGTAATCACTTGATGGAGATGTTATTCCAGTGTAGATGAGCTAAGTGGTGCATAGCAGGATAAGATTATAGTGTTTCAACCACTGGGCGACTAATTGCATTGTAAGAAGTAGTGTCTCCCTGGAGAGAGTCTGGGCTGCGACCCATTGCTCCTGATATAATACTAGTAGAGAGTCGAGGCTGCGTCCCATGCTCCTGATATAATACTAGTAGAGAGTCGAGGCTGCGTCCCATTGCTCCTGATATAATACTAGTAGAGAGTCTGGGCTGCGACCCATTGCTCCTGATATAATACTAGTAGAGAGTCTGGGCTGCGACCCATTGCTCCTGATATATTACTAGTAGAGAGTCTGGGCTGCGACCCATTGCTCCTGATATAATACTAGTAGAGAGTCGAGGCTGCGTCCCATTGCTCCTGATATAATACTAGTAGAGAGTCTGGGCTGCGACCCATTGCTCCTGATATAATACTAGTAGAGAGTCTGGGCTGCGACCCATTGCTCCTGATATATTACTAGTAGAGAGTCTGGGCTGCGACCCATTGCTCCTGATATAATACTAGTAGAGAGTCTGGGCTGCGACCCATTGCTCCTGATATAATACTAGGAGAGAGTCTGGGCTGCGACCCATTGCTCCTGATATAATACTAGGAGAGAGTCTGGGCTGCGACCCATTGCTCCTCGTGTCATTCTAAGTGCAGCAGGTTGATGCCTATCATTCTCTGTTGTCATGGACAGGGCCCTACTGGAGAGACAGGTCCCAGCGGAGAGAGAGGTCACCCGGATCCCCCGGGCCCCTGGAGAGCAAGGTCTACCTGGATCTGCTGGAAAAGAGGGTGGAAAGGTAATCTTTTCTCCCACAATCTCATCTGTGTACTTGGTGACCACAGCGCGAGAGCAAGGCCACGGACCACAACTTGACAAGGAGGAAATGCAAACTGAAAAATGATTATTATACGTTCTGAACATACTGTAACATACACAGACACAGTAAAGTTAACTGCATTGGGAGATCTGATGGCATAATGGCTTATTTTTTTGTAATAAAAGCCACTCAGCGTTCCAAACCGTTACATCACATTTGTTTTTCAGAGTGAAATAGACTTTTATAGCTGAAAGCACTTTGCACGTGGCTTTGGGTAAATTAAACACCTAACCAGAAAATAACTCTCAACAATAAAGCCTGGCTCATGATTGGCCTTTTCACAGCAATTTTCTATAATCATCGGAGCGTTGTTTAGGAAAATTGAAGCTCAAGGGCACCGCTTAGGAACAAACGTAGGAACCTAGCTCATTTCTCCCTCTCAAACCCCTATTTGAATGTCATTGTTGTTAAGACTCTTTTAGTAAGTCTGTCATTCACTCATCCCTGTGTCCTCATCCGTCACCTTTGCTTAATTGTTTGCTGTTGTTGACACCCAACAAAGTCCTTTTACCAGCGTCTCTTCCAAACACATTCCACCTGTCTATTTAGCACTAGTTTACCCTCAGAAGAAAAGCTGCACGAATCTCCCGCGAGTCACAGATTTACACGATTCCACATGTGCCTACGTGATTTCACGCGTGTTCAAGGCATGTCATTTGAAAGTTGGATGTGACTTGTTGTTGACGTGTTGTTGGTCTGTTCTCGGCAGGGAGACCAGGTCCCCAGGTAATTCTGGAAGGTGGGTCCTGCTGGCCTGAGGGGCTTCTCAGGACAGAGAGGCCTTCCAGGAGCCATGGTAAGACATCTCTCTCTCTCTCTCTCTCTCTCTCTCTCTCTCTCTCTCTCTCTCTCTCTCTCTCTCTCTCTCTCTCTCTCTCTCTCTCTCTCTCTCTCTCTCTCTCTCTCTCTCTCTCTCTCTCTCTCTCTCTCTCCCTCTCTCTCTCTCTCTCTCTCTCTCTCCCTCCCTCCTTCACTTTCTCACTCACTCAGAGACACACACTCTCTCTATCTATCTCTCTCTCTTTCTCACTCACTCAGACACACACACTCTCTTTCTCACTCACTCAGACACACACACTCTCTCTTTCTCACTCACTCAGACACACGCACACACACACACTCTCTCTTTCTCACTCACTCAGAGACACACACACACAGGCAGGTGGTCTTCTCGTCTCTCATTCTGATCACACAGCCTGCTTGGTGCACCGTGGCTCCAGAACCCCCCCCCCCCCCCCCCCCCCCCCATCACCTCCATTACCACACTAAAGACCTGCTGTTGAAGGAGCGCCGGCCTCTTGGCGGCAGGTTTGACTAACCAGCACCGCGGAGCTCGCTCAGAGCGTCAGAGAGCGTTAGACTAATAGAGCCGCCACATGGACACGCTTCATCATCATTTGCTACAACAAGGTTGAATCCCAGTGTTCACAGACTGCGCTTGGAGCTCCGTCTGGCTGCAGAGCGTCGACACGTAGCCTCTCGTCCTTTATCCTTCAGCAGCCACTCGTGAGAAGGGAGTTTGAACATCATGACTCTGAAATCCGATAATGAATTTCTGAATTCCTGAGTGTGTTCTCATAGTCTCCAGCTAATATCCCCGATGAGGTCATAGATATTATTTATGAATGTTTTCACTTTGCCCATAATGGGCCACGCAAGTAAACTGAACGAGCGTTTCCATGGAGATGGGACTCAACGTAAGACCATGAAACCCGGTGGGAAAGCGGGACGAGACGGTCAAATGCCTCGGGATCCAGGATTCAATGACCCCACCGGGCTCCCCCACACACCGTCTAGGACAGGGGTCTCAAACTCAATTTACCTGGGGCCGCTGGAGGTAGAGTCTGGGTGAGGCTGGGCCGCATCAATCATAGAAAAAGGGTTTCAAGTATTTTTTTACATTTTTATGGAAATGTATGGTTGAAACATGCAAACGTTCAAATGCACACACACTAATAAGCATTGGAGGCTTTTAACCAGGGCCGGACTGGGGAAATCATTCAGGCCAGGAAATATAGTGCGAAATATAGCCCCAGTCAGGCCACTTTTTAAGTTCCCCACCAGGACATTTTGTGTTACAAAAACTTCATTTCCTGCATTCTGGTGCAGGAATTGTTTTATTTGTACCCTTTAAATGCCAGTGTTTGTGATGACATGACTGCAAAAATTTAATTAAATTTGAATTATTTATTTATTTTTTATTTTTTGGAAATCATCTGGGGGGCCGCAAAATATCATCCAGCGGCCGCAATTGGCCCGCGGGCCGCGAGTTTGAGACCCCTGGTCTAGGAGCATAGCTCTCTACAGTATGGACCATCAGAGGACCCTCCTCGTCCCTGTCGCCGCCTCATGACCATGGAAACCTCCCTGATGACGGCCCGGGGCGGCGACGCGTCACACGGAGGCGGGAAAACTCAGGCATCCGCGAATAAGATGTGAATATCGATGTCCTGCCTAACCCTGCTCATTGATTTCCAATGTTTTCAACAGCAAAGTCCACATTGTGACATAATGGTGTCAACGCCTGCTGTAAACTCATTATCAGTGGTAACGGCCCTCGTTGTGTCATGCTGTATGTCCTGGACATCTCAGGACGTGGCTTGTCGTCGCGCGCCTTCTACAGCCAACTGAAACTCATAGACACTCCAAAACCCAACCAGAGATGGATAGATCAGTGCGATGGCCTGGCAGTAACACATGGTACCTCACGTAGCTCTTACATACAGTGATTACAGTGATTACATCCCTTCAGGATGGTGGGATAAGCTATTGGCTGGAGCTGGAAAAGGCTATTGCTTGGAGGTGGGGGAAACTATAAAAGAAGGAAGGGTCGTCGCGTCAGAATACCAGCGTTCTGTGCTCTGCTTGGTGTCAGACTTTGGTGCCAGTTCTATTGAAGCCTGTGTTAAAATTCTAAATATACCAGCTATCTGAGGAAATATACATCAACCAATATATCAAACGTTGGCTAGTTAACAACGCGACAAATAGCCAATGATCCTGACATCCGAGGTAATGACCTGTTCGACTCAATGTCGGCCGAACTGAGCGCTGTGTGACGTGATGACCCTTCCTTCCGTTATAGCCTTCTTGCCTGGGTTCGGTAAAGCGCGGGTGTAGGTGACGCAGGCTGTCGGATCATTCCACCGCGCGGTACCCAACCCCCGCCGTGCCGTATTAGCGCAGACGTGCGTCTGTCCCGTGTGTACGGGGGTTGACCTTTTCATATCCCGTGTGCACACTCGCTCAAGACGCGCAGGACACACGCACACTGCTCCAGCAAGTAAACAGACAAATAGTGTCTCTGTTCTCTCAGACGTGTGTGCACGCAAACACACACACACACACACACGCATGCACACACGCACACGCATGCACAGATACATGTGCACAAACACAAATACACATCGCTGCTCGAGCAAGTATACACACAAAATTGGTATGAATGTACACACACACACACACATCCACTCATCATCCCACTCTTTGTTTGGCAAGGGGCGCAGCAGCAATATATATGAGCCAATAAATACTTTTTTGTGTGCGCCGGGCAAGTGGGATCCTTCTAGCCTCCTAACGCGGCGCGGTGAAGCTGCGGACGGTGACGGTGACGGTGCGGGGCCCAAGCTTGGCAGCCGGCGGGGCTCCTGGCTCCGTCAGCGAGAGCCTAGTGTGGGCCTGTAAATTAGTTATTATAATGAAAGTCTTTACTGCCGCTGGCAAGCAGCGGTTTCCGTATGCCACCTTCACTATGATTCAGCGCGCAGGCGCTGGCTATTGTGTGTCTGGAGGAGAGATGACAGGCAGAGACAGAGAGAGAGGGATATATAGATACTGTATATATATAGTAGATATAGATATAGATGACATATAGTAGATATAGATATAGATGAGATATAGTAGATATAGATATGGATATGGATATAGACCACATGATATAGACACTCACACCTGTACTACTGGTACATACACACACATACTCTCTCACACACACTCTCTCTCTCTCTCTCTCTCTCTCTCTCTCTCTCTCTCTCTCTCACACACACACACTCTCTCTCACACACACGCACACTCTCTCTCATACACAGACACACACTATCTATCTCTCTCTCACTCACACACACACTCTCTCTCACACACACACACACACTCTCTCTCTCTCTCTCTCTCTCTCACACACACTCACACACACACATTCTCTCTCTCTCACTCACACACACACACACACACACACGTAACCTCTTCTCTTCTCTCTTTCAGGGTCCAGGTGGCCTCAAGGGAGGAGAAGGTCCTCAGGGTGCCCAAGGACCAATCGTAAGTATCCCATTGTTACCATGGTTACCTCAACAGCCTCACTACAGGGACACCTAGGAAGAGACTTGTTGTTTTGGAGAACGGACCAGCACTCAGTTGGTAGACGCTGTAATTTACGACAAGCAGCAGGAAGGTTATGGGCCAATCAGTGAACAGGAAGGTTATACGCCAATTAGTGGAAAGGAAGGTTAGGCCAATCAGTGGACAGGATTGGAGTGTGCAGTCATTATTTTTACCTGAACCCTTTCAGGCCAAGAACAATAAGAAGTCTGTTTTAAGATGCCACTTGAGTGATGTTTAGACTTAAGTCTTGTGAAATTGAGTGTTTACTGCACTCTTTTAGTCACATACTTCACTCTTTTAGTCACATACTACACTCTTTTAATAATAATAATAATAATAATAATAAATACATTTTATATAGCGCCTTACATTAGGAATCTCAAAGCGCTTTACATACATGGCATTATAGCATACAGACAAACACAGTACAGGGACAAACACAGTACATGAACTTTCACAATGACGACATAGTGGGGATAATACAGAGAGAGGGAGACAACTTAGAGACAAGACAGAGAACATTTTAAAATAAATAATAATACTAAAGTATAGGTCTGTACAGATGTGAAAATGTAAGTGATGCAGGGGTTATGGGGTCAGGAGTTTGAGTATGCAAGACAGGTGGGTTTTGAGGTGGGACTTAAATGTTTCTACGGATGGGGCTTCTTTGATGTGTAATGGGAGTTGATTCCAGAGTCGGGGAGCAGCGGAGGA
>NC_140177.1:30503678-30564699 GCF_963971535.1 Notolepis coatsorum | reverse complement strand
GATATTTGTAAACTATTTAAGGCCAAACATGTATAATATTTTTTTATAGATACAAATACAAATTTTATAATTTTTTTTTTATATCTGCCCAATCTTGATATCGGACGATACCGATGTGTAAAAAAACTGCCATATCGGCCAATATTATATCGGCGGCCGATATATCGTGCATCACTACTTATACCCAGTCTCAGTCCTGTGCTCCGGACCACCTTCCCCCCCAAACTAATCCCGATTGAAACAACCCGCCTCCCTACTCACCTCCCTGCGTAGCCTGACTTGGAACGGGACTTGGCACAGTCAGTCGGGAAGACCCGCCGCTGATGGCCTCAGCAGCCAGTCTGGCATCGGTTCACCATCTGCGGGGCTTGGCAGGGGAGGCGGGCCTCGTGAGATGCATCGCCACGAGCACATATTCAGACACGCGGCTGAATCATAACAAAGCTTTTTATTTTTTTTTTATTTATTTTTTACAATGTTAGGGTATTGTGACGGCTTAGTCATCCACAGTCGTCGTCCGCACGCAGACGGCGGTGTGGGTCTTGGCTCGTGCGTGCGTATTGTTCCCTCTCTTCCAGCCCACGTTCCTATTCGCCAAGCCTCCGAAAACAGCTGGTTGTTTACCGTGACTAAATTCCTTTTGTAACTAAAAGAACGAAAGTGTGTCTACAGAGGCTTATCGTTGGCCTTGTATGCGTCTCCTAACCCTCGGGCGGTGTGTCCTACTCCTTTGGATGCCGTCCAGCTACAATTCCACTCTGCTCTACGCGCGGTGTACCTGAAGCTACCGCAGATAGGTCCTACTGTACGTACAGTGAGGGCCGAACGCCACGCACAACAAAGTCCTTAAAGGTTAGTACACTGTTTTAAATCAGTCATATGTGGACTGTTTCTGTCGTGGTGGGTGTGGTTCTTTCAGATCGGCTCAGCAGATCATTTGATTGGTTCTAAGTGTTTTGGGTCACCCTCTCACCCGCCTCTCAGTAGGCTGAGGGGGCGTGGCCCTCTGTTCGCCAGACAGTATAGATGCTTGATTGTTACCCCTTTCACTACTAAAGGGTTAACGCTTTCACTGCGACAATACAGAAGGTTACCCCTTTCACTACCACACTACTCAATCAATCATAATCAATCAGATTTATTTATATAGCACATTTACATGACACGTGTCAACCAAAGTGCTGTACAGAGGGTAGATACACATACAAACAATCACACTTATTTTTATGGGAGGGCACACAGGCAAACACATAGGAAAACAGGGCATGAGTCAGTGAACGGAAAGGCTAGTAGGTAGAAGTGGGTTTTGAGCCTAGATTTGAAGGCATCTATCGAGGGGGCAAGCCTAATGGAGGTTAACCGTCTGTAGTGTGGTAGTGAAAGGGTTAACCTTCTGTAGTGTGGTAGTGAAAGGGTTAAGCACGTGTCCTCTCCAGCTAGATGTGACCGATGGGCCAATCAGACATCGTGGGATTTAATTTGAATACATTTGAATACAGCCTCTTCCCTGGAAGTGTTGCGTTCACTCATTGAAAGGAAAGCCAAGGACACGTACTCAAGTGCAGATGAAGCATCCTCTCCTACAGACTCTTTTACCGTTTGTAAACAATGACAACATTTTAGGGAACGCACGCTCGGCGCTTCATGTCACCGACATCCCCGGGGAACGGTCCGGACAGAAAGCGCACGTCCCAAGCGGCGAGCGGGATGTCCCCCGGATCCTCCTTCCCAAAACGATGCGCAGTAGAGAACAGGCGCAAGCAGAGCATCGCTCTTCAGCCACCGTGTTGTATCCTGTACCTCTAGCCCTCCGAACCGATAAAGATCTCATCAAAGATTCAACGCTTCAAAGTCCAACGCTGTAATTCGCTAAGATTTCAACTTCTAGTTATTCCGCATTCGCCGCCAACACCGGGGCACGTGTGGATGTGTCCCAGGGCGCGACACGAGGCCCCCGCAGCCTCTCTTCAACTGCTGACACGCGTTTGAATTGAAAACTCCTTGTTTGTCAGCAGTGCACTGCACCCCCTCCCCTCACCCCCTCTGCCCCTCTGAGCGGCACAGATTAAGTCAGCATATTTCTTCCCCACCGGCCCGCGGTGAAACTGTACGGTACACTCCTCCCAGCGAGGTGCTTCCTGGCAGGCATGGCCATGGGTACTGTACCGGGGATCTCAGTTGTTGTGTTGTTGTCGTTGTTGTTTTGGCTCTCGTGACCGTTGAACCCATCCCCACAGGGCACGATGGTGAATCCGGGCCCAGGGGTCAGCAGGGTATGTTCGGCCAGAAGGGAGACGAAGGATCCAGAGGATTCCCCGGTCTGCCAGGACCCATCGGACTGCAGGAAGGTCTACTATTATGATGCTCCGTCACACACAACACACACACACACACACACACACACACACACACACACACACACACACACACACACACACACACACACACACACACACACACACCACACACACACACACACACACACACACACACACACACACACACACCTCTCTTCTCTCTCTCTTCTCTCTCTCTCTCTCTCTCTCTCTCTCTCTCTCTCTCTCTCTCTCTCTCCCGTGACAGAATGAGCTCTTAGTTGCACAAGTGTTTTTTGATCAACGATGAGCTCTGGTCGGCGGCGGCTATGGAGCTCTAGTATAAAAAATCCCAACATGAATGTGCACCTTAAAGGGTTAAAGAAACGTTGATCTCTAGTCCTCTCCAGAGCATCGCTCTTCAGTACCGTGCACATCTCTAGTCCAGACTTCCAGTGTTTCCCATAACCCAACACAGCAGCTCTCCTCTCCTCACCGCGACATAATTTACATTACAGTGCAACAGACCATAATTCATTGATACAGCCTCAGCCCCTAATCAGACTTTATATAGCCACTGGGCAGGTAGTGCCAACCCCCCTCCTCCAGCTCCTTTCCCAGAGCAAAAATCCATCTACAAATGCTAGCATTTTTTTATAATTTTTTTTCTTCCATTTGGCATTCTGCCGTGGCGTTAATGGTAGGGAAGCAGCCATTGGTTTCCAGTCATACTTCATCATTATCATGCGGTGAATTGTGCCCCTGCAGCTCGCAGGCCTAAGCAAGAGGCCAGCTGCCAGCCAGGCAGCCCCCATGCTGGTGTCAGAGTTATATACAGAGGTCTTGATTATTAAACACCACGGAAGAGAGTCAGGGTTATATACAGAGGCGCTGTGGGTAGAGAGAGATATTTTTTTGAACAAATGTTTTTAATTTTCCCTTTTTTACATGAAACAAGACAAACAATACAGTAACAGTAATAATCAACGATAAATCACAGGACAAAACAGAAATAATAATAACAATAATGACCGTCCAGTAATTAAATCAGAATGAAAGTAGACTAAAAGACATACAAATTATAAATACAATACATGGGCTCTTGATTATTAAACACCACGGAAGAGAGTCAGGTTATATACAGAGGCACCGTGTAGAGAGAGGTCTTGATTATTAAACACCACGGAGAGAGTCAGGGTTATATACAGAGAGGCACCGTGTAGAGAGAGGTCTTGATTATTAAACACCATGGAAGAGAGTCAGGGTTATATACAGAGAGGCACCGTGTAGAGAGAGGTCTTGATTATTAAACACCACGGAAGAGAGTCAGGGTTATATACAGAGGCACCGTGTGTAGAGAGAGGTCTTGATTATTAAACCCATGGAAGAGAGTCAGGGTTATATACAGAGGCACTGTGTAGAGAGAGGTCTTGAATATTAAACACCATGGAAGAGAGTCAGGGTTATATACAGAGGCACTGTGTAGAGAGGTCTGATTATTAAACACCATGGAAGAGAGTCAGGGTTATATACAGAGAGGCACTGGTAGAGAGAGGTCTTGATATTAAACACCACAGAGAGAGTCAGGGTTATATACAGAGCACCGTGTAGAGAGAGGTCTTGATTATTAGACAACACGGAAGAGAGTCAGGGTTATATACAGAGAGGCACCGTGTAGAGAGAGGTCTTGATTATTAAACACCACGGAAGAGAGTCAGGGTTATATACAGAGGCACCGTGTGTAGAGAGAGGTCTTGATTATTAAACACCACGGAAGAGAGTCAGGGTTATATACAGAGGCACCGTGTAGAGAGAGGTCTTGATTATTAACACCACGGAAGAGAGTCAGGGTTATATACAGAGGCACCGTGTAGAGAGAGGTCTTGATTATTAAACACCATGGAAGAGAGTCAGGGTTATATACAGAGAGGCACCGTGTGTAGAGAGAGGTCTTGATTAAATGCCACGGAGGACAGCAGGGGGGAGAATGATGCCACTTCACGACCGGTAAAGATGGGATATTCATGGGATCTCCTCCGCAAGCAATCCACGGCCCATTTCCTCGACGTACTCCCGGCTCAAAACATAATACCATACGTGTGTACGGCTTATTATTTGCATGCTACTCGGTGATGATAGTAGTGAGTATTAGTTAGTCATAATGCATAATGTATTATTTGGAATCTTAACCTTTAACTAACCGGGAAGTGGACTAATAATAGACTGTTATTTACAGCATCGGCCTCCTGGGGGAATGATTGCAGGGGAATGAAGAGTCACATAATATACACATACGCACATATTCATATCTGCCACCTTTCGGTCCCAAGCCTCTCTAAACCTGCAGACTACCATCGCTTCCATACTGTAGGCTATGGATATTCATATTTCATATGCCTCATAAAAATCCACACATATATATGTATAGAGAGAGAGAGAGAGAGAGAGAGAGAGAGAGAGAGAGAGAGAGAGAGAGAGAGAGAGAGAGAGAGAGAGGGGAACTGAAGGACATAGTCCAGCGACATCGATGATTCGAGAAAGAGGAACTCACTGCTTTGGTGGCGATGAATAAAGAACGCTCCTCTTTTGAACGTCTTGCAGTCGATTATCCAAGACTCGCTAAGGATGAAATTAGAGAGTGGCCCGCTGGTCATGGGGCCAGATAACGTTGTTATTAAGTGCAATTGGCTTTTAATTGGGCATATAATACACTTCATCTGCAGTGTTTTAATTATGTTTGGCTAAGCTGCCCTTCAGTAGATGGGCAGCAGCCAGTGAGCTCAGCTCTTCAATGCAATTATCTCTTGCATTTAATGATTTTTGACTTGGGGGGTGGGGGGTGCGGGGATGGATGGCTTTGATTTGAAAGCCTCCGACAGTCAGGCGTATGTTCGCCGGTGGAATACAGGGAGTCCCCGCCAGGCGGACGATGGGCCTAGATTAGGAGGTTAAGCTGGTGGGAGGAGGTAAATAATAATCAGATCTGATTACACGCCCTGCGCGTCCTCGCCGTTTTCAAAGCCTAGCATGGACAGTCCATGAAAACTGAAGTAATACTGTAAGTAAATATGTATTGATCTGCGAGGAACTAACATACTTTCAAATGCCAAAAGAGGGTGGCTTCAAGGAGTGTGTAAATGACTACGTATTATATAGCAGCTTTTATCCAAAGCGCTTTGCAACTTGTGCCTCACCCGTTTACTCACCCGTTCACTCACACGTTACTCACCCGTTCACTCACCGTTTACTCACACATTCCACGCACACGTTTACTCACACATTCACTCACACGTTCACGCACCCATTCACTCCCCATTAACTCACCGGTTCTCTCACCCATTCACACACTGACAGCGGAGTCCATGCAAGGTGCCGACCTGCTCATCAGGAGCAGTTAGGGGTTAAGTGTCTTGCTCAAGGACACTTCGACACGCTGCCCGGGAGGAGCTGGAAATGTGTGTGTGTGCGTGTGTGTGTATGTGTGGTAGACATGGTAGAGCTCTAGTGTCCATAGCTCTTTCTGCACCATAATGCGCCACTTCATAACCCAAAGTCCACATCCATCACGTTCCCGTCTCATCCGCACATTAACGTGACACCTGATTTATTCTCTCCTCCACATTACCCGCACACTGCATTACCGCGGCTGGGGTCTTTGTCATATTTTATTTATAAATTAGCCCTCTCTCTCTCCCGTGGATGACGTACAGTAAATCAACAAAGCGGGCCGAAATTGCTCACATATGATGGCGGTGACTGATCCCCCGCTGTCACCCTGGTTCTCGGTAACTTATCATTAGCGCGCGGCTGGCTTCCACCCACCTATTGATTAAACCCGCTCCATCAACGGGACGCAACTGGCGGCACAAAATAATGGCCGCAATTACAATAAACTACAAAAGCCAGAGCTCGTTTGTGAAAGCTCGTTTCATTCTCCCGTGCACAGCTTATCATACAGGGGGGACGCCCGTCCCGCGTTGTATTCAACGTGTTTTAGTCGCGCGCAATTACATCCCCCCGTGAACTGAACAGCGCGCTTCGGCTGGGCTTTATATCCACTTTGTTTTCGGTTCCCCCCGCCGACATAGATGGATGAAGCTCGGGCCTGGTAATTTACATGGGCTGATTACGCCCCAGACTCCTGTAGCCTTTAATTACAATAGGTGTTCTTTTTTGACTAATTGCGTGTTTACGCCGACGGGGGGGACGGGGGTGGGGGGGGGGGAGGATGGGGGGGGGGGGGCGGGATACGAATGTGTTTATGGGGACGGGTTGCATTCTGGGTTGCCTCGCTTCGGAGTCTCTCATCATCACGCATCGTCAACGCACGTTCTGATTGAGTGTTGGGGAAATGTGTTTGTGCGGCGCTGCGTGGTGTAATGTGTATCGGGTCGCCTGAGGTGATGGTTCCCTCTTCATCCGTGAGGTTCACAGAGATCTCCCTCTCCTTTCAGGGTCTGCCCGGTCCCCCCGGCGAGAAGGGAGAGAACGGTGACGTCGGACCAATGGTGAGTCTGCCTTTCTTTTCTTTGCTGTCTCACACTGTCTGCACATACAATAGGGGTGCAGGGATACACAACGTTTTCGGATTCAATACGAATTTCGAGTTTGAGGTCCCAATTCGATTCAGTTTTCGATTACGTTCGTTAAAATGTATTCATACTACAGAGCTCTAAGTTTAAATGTATTCATACCACAGAGCTCTAAGTTCAAATGGATTCACATTTCAGAGCTCTAAGTTCAAATGGATTCACACTACAGAGCTCTAAGTTTAAATGTATTCACACTACAGAGCTCTAAGTTAAAATGTATTCACACTACAGAGCTCTAAGTTAAAATGTGCTCATACTACAGAGCTCTAAGTTAAACATGTATTCATACTACAGAGCTCTAAGTTAAACATTT
The DNA here is from genome assembly GCF_963971535.1 of Notolepis coatsorum. Classification (NCBI taxonomy): domain Eukaryota; kingdom Metazoa; phylum Chordata; class Actinopteri; order Aulopiformes; family Paralepididae; genus Notolepis; species Notolepis coatsorum. The sequence goes on along the minus strand of NC_140177.1, from coordinate 30,557,479 downwards.
ATTCATACTGCAGTGCTCTAATTATAGCTTATGTATATATACTACACAGCTTGGTTTGGCTAACTTTTATTTAAAAGTCGTAAATGACAAAAATTAGGCTCAAACATTATGCTAATAGCAGTAGCCAAACCATACCACCAGTTAAACTGAGAGAGAAACATTATGCTAACAGCAGTAGCCAAACCATACCACCAGTTAAACTGAGAGAAATAAATGAGAGACCTAGGGAAGAGAACGAGCGAAGGAGAATCGTCATACAGTTTAACATTTCGATATACTGCAATAAACATAATTCTTTCTTTAGAGAATGTTGGATTCTGTATTGAGACTGTCATACCCCTAGTATACAGTGACCCTGTGCTAGATCCAAACTTATTGTGTGGAATACCTGACCCATGTTGTGTCTCTGTTGACAGGGTCCACCCGGTCCTCCTGGCCCCAGAGGCCCCCAGGGTTCCAGCGGTGCTGATGTAGGTGTCGTTATACATCATTCAGCTCTTTGTCTCTGCTAGCTTGTTTCCCGTCGGTTCAGTAGATAACAGAGACTTCTGTGTTTCATCAACAGGGTGCCCAGGGACCTCCAGGTGGTATCGGCTCCATGGGAGGCAACGGAGAGAAGGTACGACAAAGCCCCCGGCGGCCATTTTGCTCTTATGTCGGCCATTTTAGTACTGGTTAGGTACCTGCAGCTCTGTCTGTGTTTGTGTTGTTGTTTTTCATTTGTCTCTATGTATTGGGCTGTTTTGGGCCAATGTCTTTTGTGTCTTTATGGTGTTTGTACTGTGTTGTCTTGTTGACTGCAACCATGGTGAAGCCAAAGACACATTTCCCACAAAAGTGGACAAATAAAAACATCTATCTATCTATTTCACTCTTAGTCTGTCACTGCTGTGGTGATCTCATACTGTTACTGTCATTCAACAGGGCGAGAACGGTGAGGCTGGAAACCCAGGACCATCCGGAGAGCCCGGTCGTGGAGTAAGTACAGCTCTCTGATTTTACATCGTGATTGATTTTTTTCTTTTGGACTCAAAACACTTCAGAGAAAACACTCGAAGCCAGTGAGCTTATACTCAGCACTGCCGGTCGCCAGATTGACAGAGAAAATTACTTTCATCAAGAAAACAAGAGAATAGCACGACAGAGAGGGTACCGTTTTCCCATTATGTGTAATCCCCCTCCTTATGTTGATGTGGCCACTACGCTAATCTGCCTCTGCGTATCTGGACAGCTAATGAGTAATGTTTGTCACTGTAGCCGTGGGGGTGTTTGACCTCTGGCTGTGCTGTCTCCATAGTATGTTGATATACTATGCCAAACAGGGGGGCCTTGGGGCTTTTCAGCAGATAATTAGCTCAGCGATATTTGGAGGCTCCCGCTGTGCACGCGGCATTAATCAAAGCTAGAGGGGCTCTTTTTTTTGTGGCAGATGTCAAAACATCTTGTTAGCGATTCCGACATATTCCCAGACAGCCGCTTGGCGGTTAAAAGCCAGTCTTTCTGATAACGCTTCCCGAATGGGAAATCGAGATCAAGGCGGCAGTCAAAGAGCAAGTGCCCACGAGCCTCGTTCAGTCAAAGAGCAAGTGCCCGCGAGCCTCGTTCAGTCAAAGAGCAAGTGTCCGCGAGCCTCGTTCAGTCAAAGAGCAAGTGCCCGCGAGCCTCGTTCAGTCAAAGAGCAAGTGTCCGCGAGCCTCGTTCAGTCAAAGAGCAAGTGTCCGCGAGCCTCGTTCAGTCAAAGAGCAAGTGTCCGCGAGCCTCGTTCAGTCAAAGAGCAAGTGTCCGCGAGCCTCGTTCAGTCAAAGAGCAAGTGTCCGCGAGCCTCGTTCAGTCAAAGAGCAAGTGTCCGCGAGCCTCGTTCAGTCAAAGAGCAAATGCCCGCGAGCCTCGTTCCGCGAGGTTCCACATCATCGATCCGGAGTCCTAAGTCACGGATGTGGACTCTCCGCGGACAACCCGCAAGGTTCGCCTCGGCCCAAACGGCGCTTGCACCTGAGTCCATCAGGTGTTATTGGCGTAGCTGTCTGCTACTGTGTATCTGTTTATAGTGACAGAGTGGCACGGTGTCCGCCGGGGTCGATGGTGGAAAGGTGCTGCGCTTGGCATCGACCCGGCGAACAGCTCCGCTCTAATGGAACAACTAACGATTCTCTCTTGAAGCGCGCGGCTTGTAATTATACTTCACCTGCTCAGAGACACAGCCAAGACTATTAGAACCCCCCCCCCCCCCCCCCCCCCCCCCCCTCCGCAGCCAGGATGAAACACAGGTTGATTTAATGATGCTGATGGAAGACTAGATGATTAGATTATTCGTACACAAGAGAATGACCGCGTCGCCACGGCGCATCGCTCATATGGAATCAACACGAGAGGCGTCGTTATGTGATCTATGTAATCTGTATTGTGTGTTTAGCGCCTTAATACATCCATTCGGTGACGGTAGAGCGGGTTTGCGATCGATTCGCTTTCAATTCAGCCGTTTCAAAGTTCCAACAGAAACGCCTGTTTACTTGCCGACGACAGAACGACCCTCATTTACTCGTCAACAGGGTCAGATAGTACAACCTTTTATAGTGACAAAAGGTTTTTCAATATTTTAATATGAAGGAGGCTGGTCGTAGGTTAATGGAGTCTCGTCCCCCTTTCAGAGGCTTCTCTAACGGTTAGAAACAGTGCTCTTGTGAACGGTCCTCTTTCAGAGGCTACTCTAACGGTTAGAGGCAGTGCTCTTGTGAAAGGTCCTCTTTCAGAAGCTACTCTAACGGTTAGAGGCAGTGCTCTTGTGAAAGGTCCTCTTTCAGAAGCTACTCTAACGGTTAGAGGCAGTGCTCTTGTGAAAGGTCCTCTTTCAGAAGCTACTCTAACGGTTAGAAACAGTGCTCTTGTGAAAGATCCTCTTTCAGAAGCTACTCTAACGGTTAGAAACAGTGCTCTTGTGAAAGGTCCTCTTTCAGAGGCTACTCTAACGATTAGAAACAGTGCTCTTGTGAAAGGTCCTCTTTCAGAGGCTACTCTAACGGTTAGAGGCAGTGCTCTTGTGAAAGGTCCTCTTTCAGAAGCTACTCTAACGGTTAGAGGCAGTGCTCTTGTGAAAGGTCCTCTTTCAGAAGCTACTCTAACGGTTAGAAACAGTGCTCTTGTGAAAGGTCCTCTTTCAGAAGCTACTCTAACGGTTAGAGGCAGTGCTCTTGTGAAAGGTCCTCTTTCAGAAGCTACTCTAACGGTTAGAGGCAGTGCTCTTGTGAAAGGTCCTCTTTCAGAGGCTACTCTAACGGTTAGAGGGCAGTGCTCTTGTGAAAGGTCCTCTTTCAGAGGCTACTCTAACGGTTAGAAACAGTGCTCTTGTGAAAGGTCCTCTTTCAGAAGCTACTCTAACGGTTAGAAACAGTGCTCTTGTGAAAGGTCCTCTTTCAGAAGCTACTCTAACGGTTAGAGGCAGTGCTCTTGTGAAAGGTCCTCTTTCAGAGGCTACTCTAACGGTTAGAGGGCAGTGCTCTTGTGAAAGGTCCTCTTTCAGAAGCTACTCTAACGGTTAGAGGCAGTGCTCTTGTGAAAGGTCCTCTTTCAGAAGCTACTCTAACGGTTAGAGGCAGTGCTCTTGTGAAAGGTCCTCTTTCAGAAGCTACTCTAACGGTTAGAAACAGTGCTCTTGTGAAAGGTCCTCTTTCAGAAGCTACTCTAACGGTTAGAGGGCAGTGCTCTTGTGAAAGGTCCTCTTTCAGAGGCTACTCTAACGGTTAGAAACAGTGCTCTTGTGAAAGGTCCTCTTTCAGAGGCTACTCTAACGGTTAGAGGCAGTGCTCTTGTGAAAGGTCCTCTTTCAGAAGCTACTCTAACGGTTAGAGGGCAGTGCTCTTGTGAAAGGTCCTCATGGCTTATTGTAGTGTGTTATTGTCAGGGCGCTGCCTCTTTACGATGCCGTTGCGATGTCACCGTGGTGACATCTTGTGTTGTCTTTCTCCCCAGGGCGGTCGCGGAGAGTCGGGTGAGAAGGGAGAGTCCGGCCCACCAGGAGCTGCGGGCCCCGCCGGCGGTCGCGGAGCCCCAGGAGATGATGGCCCCAAGGGTAACCCTGTACGTTCAGCCGCACAGACAATGACGCCTGTTCTGACACTGGCCTTGTTTCCATAGCGATTTATTCAACATCTGTTTGATTTGAGGACTGGTCAAATGTTACAGCTAAACAGTTTTTACAGGATTTCTTATTTGACAAGTGTGTTTTCCATTCCACACTCACTGGAACCTCACTGACACTCTCCCACTGTCTCTCTCTCTGTCTCTCTCTCCATCTGTCTCTCTCTCTCCCACTGTCTCTCTCGGTCTTTCTCACTCTCCCACTGTCTCTCCCTCTGTCTCTCTCTCCATCTGTCTTTCTCTCTCCCACTGTCTCTCTCTGTCTTTCTCACTCTCCCACTGTCTCTCCCTCTCTCTCTCTCTCTCTCTCTCTCTCTCTCTCTCTCTCTCTCTCTATCCGTCTCTCTCTCCGTCTCTCCGCAGGGTCCCGTCGGCTTCCCTGGAGACCCCGGACCCCCTGGCGAGGCCGGTGTTGGTGTAAGTTGCTACATTTGAAATATTGAATCAGCCTGAGCGTTCTCACCACAGCTCCGTGGAGACATATAGCCACGGTAGCACTCTACCTGTCAGACATAATAATAGCGTGGATCCCATCCTAGATTACACCAGTGATGGGTAAAGATAAACATGTCACCGGGTGCTCTCCTCTCTACCTCTATCTCCATCTTCCTCTGTTTTCTGTTTCAGGGTGTGGACGGCGGAGCTGGAGACAAGGGAGACGACGGTGAAGCCGGTCAGCCGGTGAGTTCCTCGCCTCTCCTCCTCCCGGAAGCATGGCAGCCGCCACGTTGTCGGCCAATGGGAAATGTCAGCCACAAGTCACATGTAGAACGCAATCTCGGAGGTGGCATAATGAACCAGATGCATTATGCATGTCCGCATCAGTCTCTCATGAGTCACCCCTGAATACATGTATAATGTAACATACTTATGTTCAGTTTGTGGCGTACGGTGAAATGATGATGAGGAGGAGTTAGACGACAAGGGGTCAGAGGAGAGTGGTAATGTTGCAAACAGAACATTGGGTTATCGGCAGGGTTTAATTGTGCGTCTGTTCTGCGTCTACCCCCGCCTCAGGGCCCAGCTGGTCCATCTGGTGAAGCTGGAGTACCAGGACTTCCTGGAAAAAGGGTGAGTTCACATCCAAAACGACGAGATGATACTTCTGTTGATGTCTTAGTAGTATACACTAAGTCACAAGGCTTGGGACCATTTCATATAGTAACACCATTACCTATATAGTAACACCATTACCTATATAGTAACAACATTACCTATATAGTAACACCATTACCTAACAACATTACCTATAGTAACACCATTACCTAACAACATTACCTATAGTAACACCATTACCTAACAACATTACCTATAGTAACACCATTACCTAACAACATTACCTATATAGTAACACCATTACCTATATAGTAACACCATTACCTAACAACATTACCTATAGATATAGTAACACCATTACCTAACAACATTACCTATAGATATAGTAACACCATTACCTAACACCATTACCTATATAGTAACACCATTACCTAACAACATTACCTATATAGTAACACCATTACCTAACAACATTACCTATAGATATAGTAACACCATTACCTAACAACATTACCTATAGATATAGTAACACCATTACCTAACACCATTACCTATATAGTAACACCATTACCTAACAACATTACCTATATAGTAACACCATTACCTAACAACATTACCTATATAGTAACACCATTACCTAACAACATTATCTATATAGTAACACCATTACCTAACACCATTACCTATATAGTAACACCATTACCTAACACCATTACCTATATAGTAACACCATTACCTAACAACATTAACTATATAGTAACACCATTACCTAACAACATTACCTATATAGTAACACCATTACCTAACAACATTAACTATAGATATAGTAACACCATTACCTAACAACATTACCTATAGATATAGTAACACCATTACCTATATAGTAACAACATTACCTATATAGTAATAACATTACCTATAGGTATTATAAGTTTTACCGTATCATACTTGAAGAATGAACACAATACAAGATGTGAGACTGTGGACAGACTTGGAGATGGCTGTGTGATAGAATAGAGTACCAGGGTTTGACTGGCAGTAATGGCGAGGCGGTGGGGAGAGCGTCTTCTTAAGTCAGGAGAAGAAGTCGTCTCTCTCAGCACTGGCACCAAGCGCCGGTTCTGTCAAATCAGACCCTAGATGAGATTATTTTCTTTTACTAACATAGCGTTTTTATGACCCGTTCCATTTACACTCATAATGTTTTATAGTTGCCATAAAGTGCAACACCAATGTGCTATAATGAAAGGTTGGCGCAACATGGCAATACAGAGTTTGCTCTTCAAAGTTAGTCAAGCTCTTTTTTGTGGCTTTAGTATCGAAGCTTCCCATGACACGACTGCGGAGATCACCCTCAATAAAGTCTTTATTCCCCATAAGTGGTTCAGAACAGAGCAAAGTTGTATATTCTCTCCCTGCATCACGTTGATGCAGTATAGCATAGGATTATTGTATGTCAGCAAGGGCTAATGGTGCTCTAGTTATATTATAGAAACTTTATTTCCTCTGCTTCTATCGTGAATCAAAGGGGATCAATACATGAAGGCCCTCATTGAAAAGCCTAATATCAAACACACTGGTTTGGCCAGCTAGATAACTAACAACAGGTCAAACATGATGTCAAACACTGAAATACTGCAGCTTGAAGACCATAAATCTCTCTAGCGTATCCTGGGCACACAGATTGTTTTGTATATATTATATTGCCTTTATTTTATCTCAAGAAATCATCGAAGGCAGGCCTTTATTCACTATGATGTAGAATGAAGAGAGAATAAAGATTAAAACAAGAATAAATTAATAAAACAAAAAACAGCTACAAACAGAGACAGAATAGTGGATTTAAAATGTCCAAGGGTTACCAAGGGTTACCAAGTTCATAATCATGTATTTCCATCCTAAAATATTTGACCAGCTGCTGCAAAGTGTCTATTAAAGGCAGAACAGATCTCACTGTGATCATATACTAAGCAAAGTGTCTATTAAAGGCAGAACAGATCTCACTGTGATCATATACTAAGCAAAGTGTCTGTTAAAGGCAGAACAGATCTCACTGTGATCATATACTAAGCAAAGTGTCTATTAAAGGCAGAACAGATCTCACTATGATAATATACTAAGCAACTTGTCTATTAAAGGCAGAACAGATCTCACTATGATAATATACTAAGCAACTTGTCTATTAAAGGCAGAACAGATCTCACTATGATCATATACTAAGCAAAGTGTCTATTAAAGGCAGAACAGATCTCACTATGATCATATACTAAGCAAAGTGTCTAATAAAAGCGGAACAAATCTCACTATGATCATATTGTATACTAAGCAACCATCAAACCTGACATGAGAAGGTAGAGAATTAGAAAAGCAGCAGAATTGCTTGTATTACATTTGACCAGCTTCCAGAATTGTGCCAGCTAGAGACCAGGTTGAAATAATAATCAGATTTAGCTTTTCTCACAAGAGACGTACATTTAGTCCTAAGCTTTCATAAATGAAACCCAGCGGGACACCTCTTTAGTGTGTCTAGCTATGTTTCCTGCCATGAATAAGGTTGATAGTTTCGGGGGGAAACCATGGACTAGATCTATTATTCACCCTAATCTTCATAAAAGGTGCATACTTATTACCAACAGAAAGGAACGTTTTTGTAAAAAGAAAAAAAGATGAATGTCACTGTCACAGAGGTCGTTTGGAAAAGCGTGTTCATTATAATTCCTTACATTTCTCTTAAATATAATTCCTTTTGCGAGAAGACGATAGCAGGTAGCTGGTGACAATGCTGGAGACACAGTAGCAATATGCCCAAAGACCCACTCACTCTCCCTGACGCTTAACTACAAGAAATAAATAATTAAGAACCAAATGTATGTGACTAACGTGTTAAGCGTAATCATTTGAAATGCTTCTCGGTCCACTCTGTAGCATTAATTCAGAATTCCGCGATAGGTTGATCGTGCATTGAGGACGCGGCTGCGTGGTAAGCATTTTCAGGCCAGGCTTTTATATTCCGGAGGGCAGCGGCGTCGACGGCGAGTCTGGAAATTAGAGCCCGGCGCACCATCCATATTAATTGGCTTCAGTGATAGGAGGTTATTTCATCTTCCACTATGGTAATTGACTATATTTTGAGTTAGCCTTTCCTCAGTGTCTCTTCTTAACGGACTCAGGGCCGGCGGTTACTGATATACGGCGACGCATAGCTCAGCAGTAAACTAAATGCTCCCACATAGTCAGGCGTACTGTGAGCGGACCGGACACTGCGTGGCATGTCCGCAGTCGTTTGAGGTTTCATAGTCGAGTGTACCAATTTCCAGCGTGCTTATGTTAGGACAGCTGGGCACATGCGCAGTCGGCGCGGTCACTAAATCTGGCAGGCACACGGACACCAATGCGACGTCCGTGCGGACAAGAGCGGTGGGGAAAACTACGCAATTTACGTCACGCGTACCAACGCGCACCCGCGGACGTGGTAGGTATATATGGGCCTTTAATACTGGACGCAAACGCACACAATAGAACTCTACACACACACACACACACACACACACTCACCGATGGCCATAACCTATATCTAAGAACCAGTCCACTGCTTTTATTTCGTCCATTAGATAATGGTCTCTAATGCCAAATGGCATCCCACTTATACCAGACTTTGACCGTAGGCAGTTTGGTTACAATACTGACATGCTCTTAGCTGAGGCTCGGCGTGGTCCTAATGTAGGGCAAATGTACTTGTCGGTGTTGTCGCTATTCAAGGTCGGACTATACATCAGCGAGGCTATTATCGCGTACGCGCAATTACTGTTTGTCAGCAAGCTTGACAACTGTCCCGTTTCCCTTTTAGCGTTTATTCATGATGTTTGTGTACTTTTCTTATTCAGCTGAGCGCACGTTTTTCATTAGGAGTAATGGGTGCTGTACGTGTGCTTCCGGTAATGGGCTGCTGTTGTGACAGTAATAATAATAATAATAATAATAAATTATTATTTGTATAGCACCTTTCATACAAGAATTGCAGCCCAAAGTGCTTCACAGCAGTGGTATAATAGACACAAAATAGCCATAGGCATAAAATGAGGATAGAATTGGCATAATTATAGACAGGCATAAAATTAGCAGAGAATCCCTTTTTTAATAGATTTCTCTCATTCAGATGTGTATTTCCTGTGATGGCGTCTTGATGACATGTGATTGACCTTGTCTCTTCTCTTTCCCAGGGGCCTGTTGGACAAGCAGGTCAGGAGGGCAGACAAGGAGAGAAGGGGTCCAAGGTAAGTCTCCTGCGCTGTCTCCCAGATCACCACATGCACCCTGCCTAGCGACCCATCTCTAACCCCGCCCCCCGGCGAGGGCAGCAACAGCCGTGACTGGAGAGATCAAGAAGAACAAGGGCAGGGTTTGAGATAGGTCAATTAGATTAGATTGAAACTGATTAGATTGAACGGCAGAGGAGAGGAATGAGAAGCGGACTGCTCCGTTTAAAGTAGGGATGTTCGATATTGGCTTTTTTACCGATATACCGATATTGTCCAACTCTTAATTTCCGATACCGATATTATCAACCGATACCGATATATGTGGGGTTTCTTCCCCCCCCCCCCCCCCCCCCCCCCAAAACGGAATAATTTCAGGTAATTAACATTACATATATCTTGTCATGGAATTAACACAACATTATGCATACTTTTGACAATAAATAAAATAACTTACTTGCTTGGGTAAATGCCCAGTGGCCTCGTGGGTAGAGTGTCCGCCCTGAGTTCGGGAGGCTGAGAGTTCAAGCCCCGGCCGAGTCATACCAAAGACTATTTAAAAATGGTACCCATAGCCTCCCTGCTTGACACTCAGCATCAAGGGTTGGTTTGGGGGGAAGTCCTTGCGACATACTAGCGTCATGTCCAAGGGGTGTACTTGTACATCAAGCTGCCTCACGCTACGGAAACAGGAGATAGGCTCCCGCGGTTACGGCTCGAGAACCATTGGTTCTCAAAGGCAACTTCTTGGGTAAATAAAGGTTAAATAAATGTAAAAAAATATATATATCTTTTGAAAACCGATACCGATAATTTCCGATATTACATCCGATATTACATACATTACATTAGGGGCGACAGTGGCTCAGGAGGTAGAGCAGTCGTCTGGCAATCCGGAGGTTCCCGGTTCGATTCCCACTCCTCCCGGGCAGCGTGTCATGTGTCCTTGAGCAAGACATTTAATTAACCCCTAATTGCTCCCGATGAGCAGGTTGGTACCTTGCATGGTTGCCTCCGCCGTCGGTGTGTGAATGTGTGAATGAATGGGTAAAATGAGAGTAACAAATTGTAAAGCGCTTTGGATAAAAGCGATATATAAAAAAGCAGCCATTTACCATTAATGCCAATATCGGCCGATAATATCGGACATCCCTAGTTTAAAGCGGCGACTCGCCGACCTGGACACGAGGCGGAATCCAGTCGGTGGAAACTTTTTAACGAGCGCCGATTAAAATGGTTTCCGTCTCCGAATCTCATTCATTTCAAAGGAGCGCGCAGACACACATGCTGAGGAATCTCCAACGGCCCACTTTCCTTCTTCATGCGCATTCTCCATCTCTCATGTCTCACACACACACACACACACACACACACACACACACACACACACACACACACACACACACACACACACACACACACACACACACACACACACACACATGCATGCAAACACACATTCACATTTGGGTAGGGGATTAGAACTGATGTGATGGAGACAAGCCAGAGCTTGCATGAGATCCATGAGATGTGTCAAAATCCAGGGCCTAATTGGTTGCCAGAACGTTTGTATCCTTTCTTCCTGACATGCTCTGTCATGGGCCTTCTCAATACACCCCCCCCCCCCCTTCCTCGCCCTTCAAAGACAGATGACACAAAAGATGACATCTGGCGCAACAATTGGTTTGTTGAGATGCTGGCGATTCCTCGAAATTGTCAAATTCAGTGCTTTTTAATAAAGGCAGTCAGTTAGAGAGTCAATCTGCCCGATCGATTCAAAATAATCGTTGAATCCAATTGTCTAACTTTGCCTTCTTGTTTTCCTCCTGCAGGGCGAGGCTGGAGCTGAGGGGCCTGTGGGCAAAACCGGACCCGTTGGACCTCAGGGTCCCAACGGAAAGTCTGGTCCAGATGGTCTTCGTGGAATCCCTGGCCCTGTCGTGAGTAGAACCTTGATACAATAAGTGTTTGACAGCTTTCGATAGATTTCCTCGATTTCCACGGCATCGATGAGTGTATATTGTTATGGAACACACACGGTAGGCAGCTACACATCTCTACACCGAATTCCCGGTGATTCCCATCTAACGCGGTACAATGCAGTAATCGTATGTCCGTTTTTGTCTTCAGGGCGAGCAAGGACTTCCTGGTGCATCCGGTCAAGATGGCCCCCCTGGACCCATCGTAAGAGACCCTACCTCTGGCTCCAGAGCAGAACCTCTTATCTACTGTATAATATGCTAAACTCGTGTCACAGACAGCTGTGTTGCACCTAACTGATTATTTCCCTCCACCCTCTCTAGGGACCCCCTGGACTTCCTGGTATGAAAGGTGACTCTGGCGGCAAGGGAGAGAAGGTAAGACACTATTATGATGTTAATCTCAAATTGCTTCATTGTTTATTTATGGTATCTATTCACGCTCTTTATCTGGAGCATCAGAGTGAGCAAACATAGACCTATTGCCTCTATCTCTTTGTTCACTTTCCCCCCAGTAAGATGGGGAAAGTTTGTTCTTTATGGAGTTTGCCCGCAGTGATTTAATGCCGTAATTGACTATGTATAAGTCCTCCTGTAATAGGTTTAATGCCAGCATGCAGTAGGCAAATGCCATGCGAGCAGATGGCCATAACTCCCGCTAGCAGCAGGTACTGAGGCAGTCCACCATTGTTAAATATGACAGCCACTATAAACACTAATTATTTACAAGCAAAACTAAGACAGTGTTTTGGCTCACGTAGCCAGACATTAGTCATAAACTTAAACATACAGGTGTTTTTGCGCATCCGCTTGGCTTTGAATGAGGACGTTCATTTCCTTAACGGATATGTTAAGTAATTATGACAGACAGAAATGATAATTTACAAGTATGAGAATTACTTTTTATTTTTGGCAGGGGGATTGGTGATTAGCATCACAAAGTAGAGTATGATTGGTCTCTTTTATCTCTACGTTCCATTTCTCTCTCTTTATTCATTATTTCTCTTCTTTTTTCCCCTCATCCAGGGACATCCAGGTCTGATTGGTCTGATTGGTCCACCTGGTGAGCACGGAGAAAAGGGAGACCGAGGTCTGCCTGGACCCCAGGGTACCGGCGGTGGCAAGGGAGACGGCGTAAGTGAACATCCCTGCATTCTGCTGAATGAGGACATGATTGCATCTTCCACCCTTCATGTATCTCCATCCCTGTTATTCTGACCGATGTGCTGTATTGTCTGTAGTCATGGTGATGGCAGTGTTTCAGGTCCATTATTCTGTTATTCTGACTGATGTCTTTTCTGTCTTCAGGGTATCGGCGGTTCTTCAGGTCCTCTCGGACCCCCTGGTCCCCCTGGTATTCCCGTGAGTCACTCTTCCACTCAACCAAACTATGTATATTCTTCGACGACACCACGATTGTTTTGTTCATCTCCCTCAATGTGATCTTGTTTTTCAGGGCCCACAAGGATCAAAGGGATCCAAGGGATCTTCTGTGAGTCACTGTCTTTTGCCTCTTCATTATTAATATACACTGTTTGCGCACCATCAATAACCGACAGTCAAATGTAGTCCATTTATAATGTGTGTGTAGTCATCATATACATTGTTTACTATACATTCTTATCGGACTGGGTTGCTTTATGCTCACCTCTTCTTGTTCCCTCCAGGGTACGGCAGGTCAGAAGGGAGACACCGGTTTGATTGGTCCACCAGGAGCACCCGTAAGTCAACTTGTCTGCTGGTCAAATCCTAAAGCGTGAATGTAACCCAAGTGCCAGGCTCATACATGTATAGTCTATCTTCCATTCATTTGAATCCTAAAGCGTTAATTTAACCCAAGTGCCAGGCTCATACATGTATATGTATAGTCTATCTTCCATTCATTTGAATCCTAAAGCGTTAATTTAACCCAAGTGCCAGGCTCATACATGTATAGTCTATGTTATGTTCCATACATTTTTATCCGAAAGCGTGGATTCAACCCAAGTGCCAGGCTCATACGTGTATAGTCTATCTTCCATTGATTTGAATCCTAAAGTGTGAATTTAACCCAAGTGCCAGGCTCATACATGTATAGTCTTATCTTCCATTCATTTTAATCCTAAAGTGTGAATTTAACCCAAGTGCCAGGCTCATACATGTATAGTCTATCTTCCATTAATTTTAATCCTAAAGCATGAATTTAAAAAGTGTCGTGCTCATACGTGTATAGTCTATCTTCCATTTATTTTAATCCTAAAGCATGAATTTTAAAAGTGTCATGCTCATAGGCTTATAGCAGTGGTTCTCAAAGTGAGGCCTGGGGAAGAATGTAGTGTTTTCTTCACTAGGAGTTAGTGCAGTCAGAGAATATATAAGAGTGACTATTCTGCTATCTCTCTGCTGTTATCTCTCCACCTTCAGTATAACGATGGTCGAATAACAAATGCATAAATGAATGCATTCAAAAAAGTGGGGAAAAACCTCCTATCTGCACTTTGCGAGGCACTAATACCTGGTCGGTACTGTTAACACATAATATAGTAATATAGTCCAAAAACTGTTTATTGTATTACACATCCTTCAAAAATTGCATTCTGAAAGAAAACAACACGAAAACATCACTTTCTCAAAAATGTGAATCTTTCAGATAGGAGGTTTTGTTCCTCGGCCATCGATAAGCAGTTATGGAATTCTGGATTAAATCGTACATAACAACAATATCTCCTCAGACAGGGGTACCTGGGACAACATCTTAGGCCACGGGGGTCCTTGGGAAATTACATATCAATGTGGGGTCCTTGACATGAGAACCACCAGTGTATAGTGTATCTTTTATCCACAAGAGCACACCGTGTTCTGAATACCCACGCTGACCTCTTATCATCTCCGCGTGGCAGGGTCCTCCAGGAGATGTCATCCAGCCACTGCCCATCCAGCAGGCGTCCAGGAGGAACAAGCGGCAGGCGGAGATGCAGGACGACGAGGCCATGCCCGACTACGGCATGGACGCTATGGGCCTGGAGGGCATGGAGGACGTCTTCGGGTCCCTCAACAACCTCAAGCAGGACATCGAGCGCATGAAGTTCCCCATGGGCACCCAGGACAACCCCGCCAGGACCTGCAACGACCTGCACCTCAGCCAGCCCGACTTCCCAGATGGTAGGTTGAGATACAGCAGGTCCAGAGCTGTTTCTATCACAGGGCTTCTATATAATGAGGGTTTGGTCCACTGATGCTGACTGGGACCAGTGTTCTACACGTTCCATTCACTTAAATAGAATCCTGGTCATGGCGATGTCCTGTGGCCTTGACGCTGCCATGGCGATGCCCTGTGACCTCGACGCTGCCATGGTGATGTCCTGTGCCCCCGACGCTGCCATGGCGATGTCCTGTGGGCGCTGAGTTTACACTTTGTTGTCAAGGAAATGTCGTCCACGTCTAGGCCTTTTTTTTCTCTTAAGGAAAAGAAAAACAAAGATTACCAGACGCGATATAATGCTACTCCCATGCTTTATTTTCCCTCACCAAACAAACACAATGTTTCACCTGAAGATACCCGAAGAAGCCTCCTGCGTGAGGTGAAATGTTGTTTGTTTGTTTTCATTAAGTTATCCTAGTGATAACAGCACCGATTGAAAAAGTTTTATTGAGGATGTGCATTCTCATAATTCACTTGGATTTTCTTTCCCCCTAAGGACCTTGGGTTATTATTATACTGGGATGGCAGCAGTCTAGAGAAGTGGGCTTGTGACTGGAAGGTTGCTGAATCGCTAGGTTCTGGATGGAAACATAGGGGGGAGGGAAAGTGAAACCTAGTGAAGTGAAAGCTATGATAGAACAAATGAGACCCGAGCAGGAAACACTATTGCCCGTTTGCGCTTGACGAAAGTAGCAGGTAGCATTTAGCAGGTATAGCCTATTCAATTTCATATGCCATTTTTAAATATGAATAATATATACGACCTGTGATTGAATCAAGTTTTTATAAGCTGTGTGGTCAAATGTATCATGTAGATGGGGGGGGGGGGGGGGGGGGCAGCGTGTCGAAGTGTCCTTGAGCGAGACACTTAACCCCCTAACTGCTCCTGATGAGCAGGTTGGCACCTTGCGTGGTCGCCTCTGTCGTCGGTGTGTGAACGTGTGAGTGAATGGATGAAAGTGAGGCACGAGTTGTGAAGCGCTTTGGATAAAATGCAGTCCATCAGGGCTGTTTTGCCACTTGATTTATTAAGGAAAGAGGACCCAAGTGTACAGAACCTTCTTCCTCGTCTACAGTCTAATAGAATAAAATGTCTCCCGGGTTCCGGTGGCACGGCCTCACCCCTCTCTCTGTCTCTGTGTGTCCCTCAGGCCAATACTGGATCGACCCAAACCAGGGCTGCCTCGGAGATGCCATCCAGGTCTTCTGCAACTTCACAGCGGGAGGAGAGACCTGCATCTTCCCCGATAAGAAATCCACAGGAGTACGTCGTGGGCCACCACACCGATCTGTTTCATCATCTCACTGAGATAATGGTAAAATGTTAGTACATCTTGTGCCGTGGCGTGGAGGTCCACTGACTGTGTTGTGTGCCTCTGCCTCTGTGACCAGGTGAGGATATCCAACTGGCCCAAGGAGACTCCCGGTTCCTGGTTCAGTGAATTCAAGCGAGGAAAAATAGTGAGTCGACCAACAACCTTGTTGTTTTTCACTTGTTCTCCACTCTTTCGTTGTATTTCTTCATTGTCACATTTTTGCTCATCAGACACTTTTGTCTCGTTGCTCGTCTTCTAAGCCATGTCTCTCTCCCCCTCCCTTCCCATCGATCCTCCTTCTCTCTCTCTCTCTCTCTCTATCTCCCCCCTCCCTTCCCATCCATCCTCCTTCTCTACCTCCCTCTCTCTCTCCCTTCCCATCCATCGTCCTTCTCTACTTCCATCCCTCTCTCTCCTCCTCCCTTCCCATCCATCCTCCTTCTCTACCTCTACCCCTCTCTCTCTCCTTCGATCAACTCCTTCCCTCCCACCCTTCCTTCCCATCCGCCTTCCTTCTCTACCTTCACCCCGTATATCTCCCTCCCTCCCTTCCTCTATCCCTCCCTCTCCCTCCCTCTCTCTCTCTCTCCCTCTTTCTCCCTCCATCTCTCTCTCCCTCCCTCCCTCACTCCCTCCCTCCCTCCCTCCCTCCCTCCCTCCCTCCCTCACCTCCGTCTGACACCACTACCCGCCTCCCCTCAGTTGAACTACGTGGACGCGGCAGACCAAAGCATCAACGTGGTCCAGATGACCTTCCTGAAGCTGCTGAGCTCCTCCGCCCGGCAGAACTTCACCTACGTCTGCCACCAGTCGGCGGCCTGGTACGACGCCAAGGCAGACAACTACGACAAGGCGCTGCGCTTCCTGGGCTCCAACGACGAGGAGATGTCCTACGACAACAACCCCTACATCAGGCCCCTGTCGGACGGCTGCTCGGTAAGTGGACACTGTGTGTCGGGTTCTATAGGAACCACGGGGACTAGCTGTGGAGACACTGTGTGAACACGTGGGGTTATAGGAACCACTAGCTGTGGAGACACTGTGTGAACACGTGGGGTTATAGGAACCACTAGCTGTGGAGACACTGTGTGAACACGTGGGGTTATAGGAACCACTAGCTGTGGAGACACTGTGTGAACACGTGGGGTTATAGGAACCACTAGCTGTGTGAACACGTGGGGTTATAGGAACCAGGAACCACTAGCTGTGTGAACACGTGGGGTTGTATAGGAACCACTAGCTGTGTGAACACGTGGGGTTATAGGAACCAGGAACCACTAGCTGTGTGAACACGTGGGGTTGTATAGGAACCACTAGCTGTGTGAACACGTGGGGTTGTATAGGAACCACTAACTGTGGACTAGACGTTAGAGAAGCCAGGCTCGTAACAGAAAGGTTTGAATAAACAAGTACATATATTACATATTCAAAAAGATTTAAACTTTTTACATTTTCAGAAAATGTAAAAAGGATCGAACCCTAACCGTAACCATAACTTTATGTCTTAACTGTTAAGCGAATGTTAAAACTAACCTCAACTCTACAGTGTAACTATAATCATAGTTAGATAGCAACCCACGACTGCCATGATTGTTGGTTCAACTCCTGGTTGCAGCGTTTGTTTTGGACTTTTGCAGATACAATACGTAAACGTATAACATGACATACTTTATGTACCTTTTTACTTGTGGTTGATTAGTACTTTATTACTATATTTCTGATGAGATATTGGTGTATAACAGTAGAAGACTATGGTTGTACGTGGCAGCTCTCGGGTGTGAATATGTGTGTTTAACAGGGCATCGCTTAAAATGTGCTCAGAAAATCTTCCTTGAATAAAATAAAAAGAAATGTAAAAAGAAAATAAAGAAATGCCTACTTGTATATCTGTAACCAAGTGCAGATGCAGAATAATCTGGGTTGCAGACTTTCTACACTTTTGACTTCATTAATATGTTATCTTAGACATTCTTTGGGGCTCTGCCACAGCTTTTAAAGTTTTAAATAAATAAAGAATGGAGCTTGTTTCACGAGAAATGCTGCCTATTTCTCATTAAATTAGACCAAGCCCATAGTAAACCTATTATTATAAAGTCTATAATATATTCGCTCCTACTTGGACGAGCTCATCTGCAAGGAGCCTTGACAAAACATATAGGATACTGACACTGACATATTTCTATTCGCCGTGAGATTATATTACCCACTGGCGCGCGGTGACATCTTGAAGATGCTTGTCTTTCCATAGCTGCAGTTTGAATGACAGGTAAATGCTCACGTAATCACATAACATACATTACACTTTACATGAGGCTATTAGACCTATAATATTAAAGTCTGGAATGGAGAGGCGGTACTGATATCGTCTATAGGCTACACCCGCTGTCAATCACCACATGAACCACGCATGCGATTCCTGCCTTCTAAAACAAACTAAACAAGAACACTTGGAGCATTCCTCTCCCCTGTGCATGCAAATATCATATACTCAAATGTATATAATATAATTGTCATATGCTACAAATAAACGTCCACCTCCGAGCGCTTGTCACGTATGGCAGACCAAATCTGTGTCTCGGGTATTCTAACGAGCAAAAACTGCAACCAGCCTCATTTGCATTTCAGACCTTAGTCAATCCGTCGCACTACTGCACATTTGTACATACCCGCGCCTACCTGCACCCAAACCTGTTTTGGTTAATAGAATACTTGGAACGCAGTTGAATTTATTTTTAGGTACAATGGGTTGATATTCAAGGTTCCTGCTCTGGGTTTGGAAGGCACGGAAAAAGTATGAAAGCTTATTTTGACATTTTCCAAGTCTATAAATGTTTGATGGGAAAAAGTCTGCGAAGGTTTGGAAAATGTCTAGCCTCTACAGATTCACCACCACTCTGTGAATTGCTTGCCCTGGGTCTACCTGGGTAATTGACTTTGTTCAGCGAGGGGTCTTATTGCTTATTGTTTCTTTTTTTAGGGGGGGGGGGCAGCTTCCAACAGGGTGATGGCATCAAAACCATTATTGCTACTATTTACCAGATAAAAGTAACACTCACATTAACGTCAATATTAGGACACATGCATGTTAGGGACGCACCAATCCGACTTTTTCAGTCCCGATTCCGATACTTGGGCTTTGGGTATCGATACCAAGTACCGATCCGATCCATTACTTTTACTGAACTGTATAGACTTTGACCGTCATTTTGGGGTCATTGGACAAAGGATATTGAGATATAATACATTTGTGCCAAGAATGCAGCAAATCTTTCTGGCACGTTAGACGTGTTTCTTGTTCTATTTTAGCCTGGTATCGGACCAATATCCAATAATAATAATAAATCGAATTTCTATAGCGCCTTTCAGGAAACCCAAGGTCGCTTCACAATCAAGAGGGCTAGGGAAAGGGGGCAATAGGGGAAAAAGGGGGGGGGGGGTGAGGGCAGGTAAGGGATAATGAACCTAATCTAATCTAAACGAACTAATGGGGAAAAGCCTTGGTGAAAAGGTGTGTTTTGAGAGCAGTTTTGAAGGTGTCCAGGGTTGGGGCATTGCGGATTTCAGGGGGGAGAGAGTTCCAGAGGGTAGGGGACGCCACGCTGAAGGCTCTAACAAGGCAATGAAAAACTCAGTGGAGCGACTGAGAAGCGGCGACATCAGACGCCAGCGTCCTCTGTGCGTGTAGTTTGAGCTTCCGATACGAGTATTGGTATCGGTGCATCCCTAATCCATATACTATTTTTTTTTTTTTTTTTTATTTATCCTTTATTTATCCAGGAATGTCCCATTGAGATACAAGATCTCTTCTTCCAGGGAGTGCTGACCAACACGGCACACAACAAGTTTCAACATAAAACAGGGCATTAAACAAAAAACATACAATTCAAATACAAATACAGAAGGCCATTTGTGCAGTGGCAAGGAGCATAATCAGATCAGCAATATCATCAGGTAAAACAGTTACATGTTTCATAAAGGGCTAATCGTAGCATACCTTTAAAAGCATTCACAGTAGGAAGTTCCTCTAGACAAAGTTTGACTTGCAGCGTATTCCATAAAAAGGGAGCATAGTGGGAGAATGCAGCTTTACCAAGCTCTGACTGCATCAAAGGAACATTTAAAAGAATCCCATTTGCTGCTCGTCTGGTATTAAAAAAGCAAGTATAAAAGGACAGAAGTCTGGAGATATATAAGGGCAGCTTACCTAGCAATGACTTAAGGATAAAAATCAACGTGTGTGATTGTCTTCTTTGGTACAGAGAGGACCATCCTAATGACTGATACAAAGTGCAGTGGTGGGTGCGAGAGCCTGCACCCGTTACAAAACGTATGGCAGTATGGTACGCAGAATCCAGCCTTTTAAGCAGGGAGGAAGGAGCATGCATATAGATTACATTGCCATAGTCTAATACAGGCAGAAAGGAACTCTGCACAATTCTCTTCCTGGCTTCAGACGGGAAACATTTCTTTAACCGGAAGAAAAAGCCCAGTTTAGGTCTAAGTTTTCTCAGTAGGTTCCCAATATGAACATCAAAGGCCATCTTTACATCACCACCCATATGCCCAGATATTTATAGGATGCTACTTTGTCAAGGCATGTCCCTTCCAGTGTCAGAATCGGAGGGACAGCTGTATTAGCTCGAGAGCGAGAGAAGGTCATGTACTTGGTCTTTTTTGCATTAAGGACCAGTCTTAGCCTTAGCAAGGAGTGTTGTACTGTATTAAAAGCATCCTGTAGAAGCTCTATGGCCTGAGTTAAAGAGGAAGCCACTGTGTAAACAACTGTATCATCGGCGTATAAATAAAAACATGCTGGGTTTATCCCATTTCCTAGTTCATTTATAAAGATGGAAAATAAGACAGGGGCCAAAATAGAACCTTGTGGAACACCTTTGTTTACAGTAAGAGCAGCTGAGGTATAATCTTCTACTGAAACACACTGAGTTCTTTCAGATAGATAGTTTTTAAACCAGCTCAAAGCCATTTTACCAAGACCTATGCAGCCAAGCCTTTGCAGTAGCAATGCATGATCCACAGAATCAAAAGCTTTAGACAGATCAACAAACAATGCTGCACAGTGTTTTTTCTTGTCCAGTGCTTCAAGACTAGCATAGTCGCTGAAGTAGTACTATGGCCTGATCTGAAGCCTGACTGAGACTCGTTAAGAATATTATGGTCAGTTAGAAACTTTTTCAGTTGTTCGTTTACAAGAGATTCAAAGACTTTGGCCATTACAGACAGTCTGGAAATAGGGCGATAATTATTTAGGTCAGAGAGGTCTCCGCCCTTTAACAAGGGGAGAACCATGGCCGACTTCCATGAGCTAGGTAATTCACCAGCACAAAGACTGAGATTCAAAATAGAGGTTATGGGTTCTGCAATCAGACCTGCAGCAACTTTGAAGAAGAACGGCTCTATCTTGTCTGGGCCTGAAGATTTCTTTACATCTAGGCTCATTAAAGCTTTGTGAACCTGAGAGGTCAAGATGGGGGCAAAGGTGAACAGTTGATCAGGGTCAAGTGGTGAAGGACCTGGCTCTCCTTCTGCAGCGATCATCCCTGAGTTGCTAGAATCAAAGATTGAGCCAGGAGAAATAAAATTATTATTAAAGCTGTCTGCAATATCCATTTTGCCCTTGATTTCACTCTGATTTACCCTTAAGAGATCAGGAAGGCTGTTTGGAGTGATAGAACCTGAGGAGGATTTAACAAGTTTCCAAAACTGTGCAGGGTCATTCAAATTGTCATGCATTGCATTAAGATAGTAGTAACAAATACCACACAGTACGCCTAAACTCACACTCCACAGCTGCACGTCAGGAACCTAGAGGGCATGTTTGCCCCAAGCCTCTATTAATTTAACGCCAGTGTCAGTGATATTATTAGCCTGCTCTGCAATATATTACTAAATAAATGAAGCAGGAGTTCTAGCAGAATACATGGATTTGAAAAGGAACATGTGAAGTCTGGGGCTGTCCGTGGCAACCGCCAGGTGTGATCCAACATCCTCACTATGAGATGATGATATGTGTTGGGTCCTCACCGTCCTGTCCTCTGTGTCCTCACCGTCCTGTCCTCACTGTCCTCACCGTCCTGTCCTCTGTGTCCTCACCGTCCTGTCCTCTGTGTCCTCACCGTCCTGTCCTCTGTGTCCTCACCGTCCTGTCCTCTGTGTCCTCACCGTCCTGTCCTCTGTGTCCTCACCGTCCTGTCCTCTGTGTCCTCACCGTCCTGTCCTCTGTGTCCTCACCGTCCTGTCCTCTGTGTCCTCACCGTCCTGTCCTCTGTCCTCACTGTCCTCACCGTCCTGTCCTCTGTGTCCTCCTCCACCAGCTGAAGTCAGGCTACTCCAAGACGGTGATGGAGATCAACACGCCCCGCATCGACCAGGTACCCATCATCGACGTCATGCTGAATGACTTCGGGGATCCCAACCAGAGATTTGGCTTCGAGGTCGGCCCCGTCTGTTTCCTCGGCTAGACACGCCACCCTTCCCCGCTGAAGGACAGGGTCAGAGGGCACACAAACACAAGACACACACACACACACACACGCACACACACAGACACACACACACACACACACACACACACACACACACACACACACACACGCATGCTGAGATCTGACGACCTTCAACCCCTTCTCTCCTCGTGAACCAAACCTGTGTTATTTTTGTACCAAGAAGATCCGCTGAGAAGCCAAAGAGAAGAGGAGTGCCCCCATGCCCTGTCACGTAAGCGTCGCCCAGGGGAAAACTACTCCTTGCCCTTGTAGGGCCAGAATCACATGACTTTAACTTAGTAACGGGAGTGACATCAGGAAAAGGACATTTGATGCCGTGGACAGTGGCGCACTATCAGCACCAGAGGGAGGAGCCACTCAAAACGCCCCTCCCCCTCCATCCTCCCTAGACCCCGCGCCCCGCCTCCTCTACCCCCGACCCCCCCCCTTATCCTCCCCCCCTCTCTGGAAGCTCCAGGTGCTGCTCCAAACACAACCACAGAGGTGATTTTTGTGCGGAATCAAAAACCACCAAGGTGCTACAAAAAAAGTTGCATTTTTTGATAAAAAACTGTAATTATTATTATTATTTTGTACAATACTGTTCCTTTCTGAATCCACTTTCAAAAAAAACTTGCATGTGTTCCAGATCTTAAGGTTTGAATAAAATTGTTTGGTACTATATAGAAATAAATTTGCAATAAATATATTTGTTTTGTTTTGAAATGTCTGTCGGGGGGGAACTGATTGGTGAGAAGTATGATGGCGTCCTTTTGAATACAGTGTTAATATCATCGATTAAAACAAATCTGTAAGTATGAAGAAGTCCCTTTTGTAAATATTGACCACCATAAGCATTCCATTCTCTGACCCCTCAATGAAGAACTTAATAAACTGGAACACAACAACCAACTCCAAACATTTTCTTTTTCCCCCTCATAACTGACTTGCGTTGTTGTTGTCGTTTTGTTTTTACAGAATATTTGCGATGATATCCTCGTTAGCAAATGAAGCCATAATAAAGAGGAGATAGTAATATAAATGTATTATTGAACTGCATTCAGTGCAGTAGCGACTCAGTGAGGGCTTATTTTCTACCACAATACAATCCTCCAGATGGTATACCTCAATTTCTCTAAAGAAATGTTGGGATATTAGGATGATAAACCCTGTGTATATACCTTGATTATACAATTAAGTTTATATATGTGGGTGAATATTTTGTGTTTTTAAACAAAGGAAGAAAACCTATTTGTGTAGTTCCATCTCTCCAGTTAAGGCACAAAACAGCCCTGTCAGTACCATTTCTGTAACAATGAGGAAATGTTTTCATGTGCTTTTGGATGGTTCATTCAAAAAAAAGATAATATTAAAACTGGATTCCGAACAATGTTTGAATTGAACGTCTGTATTGTTCGCTGTCTGTGTGCAGAAATAGCTCCCTATGCTTCTGTCTTGTTTCTGTGTCGTCTTACGCTTTAGTTCTTTCCTTTTGCAAGAATGCATTTTCAGATTAGGAGAATCAGCAGCCGCTCTTACTGTAGTACAGTATCCCTACTAAGCCCGTCTGGACCCGGGCGGGCCGCACGCTCTCTCCCGGCGCCTCTTCCGCTCCGACTCAGATCTGTCTGTATCTCCGCCGATTTTAACTTCAGCCATAGTTGAGCACAGAACTCAAAGGTCGCTTTCAAACCTGTGTAATTATGTTTACAATATGTCAAAAATGAAATAAATGTTTGGCGCCTTGCCAAATGCACATTGCAATGGTTTGCATTCACTTAAAGATCATTCAGTTTATTTCATGATATCACTACGAGGCACTGTGTATGTCTGCCCCCCTCGTGTTTAATGTCGTTCAGTCCTCCTGATCTCCCCCGTAATACAAGACATCTGACATGCTCTTAATCAAATCAAATAGAATGTACCGTATTTGTAAAGCCCGCAATAACAGTTAATGTCCCCATGGGCCGGACAAGTCTTCTTTAAACAAGTCAAGAAGAAACATCACAATAAATCAAGAACAAAAAACCCAGCGATGGTAAGGAAAAACTCACTAAAAACCTAGCAGTATAGTAAATGTGTGTAATAAAACACAAATATGTACATGCAATAGCAACTGGGTACATAAGATTTTTTTTGTAAACATTTAAATAGAATAGAGCTAAGAACAACAACAACAAAAAAGAAAGCATATAGGGAAACAAGCGCTAGTATGAAAATAGGATAAGGATAGGATGTGTTCCGTTCGGTATGTGTTCCTCTTTCGCTGTAAGCAAGCGCTGGCACGAACATCTGCTACCAAACAGTACAGCCGACTCTTGATTGTGTTAATCAAAGATGGTATTTGATTAACAGCAGCATTAACTGTAACATTTGGTACCTGACATTACCTCTAACGTTTGCTAGCTAATGGCAAAAGAGGATGCGTCGGAGCGATTTGCATCGTGGGGTGCATTAGGACGATTGAATGGCATTAAACGCGGTGACAGAGATAGCGGTATTTAAACATGGTCCCACATTGAGTGTGGCCGAGTCTGTGTGTGGCGAACATGGGGCGCATGGCGGATTTATTTAACGAGGGCGGTACAGTTGTACTACAAGTGTCATTTGAATTGTGTTTGTAATTTATTGTACTGACAACAGTCGTTTCCAGGTTGTGGAAACCTTTGTCAAGGTTAACTGCACCACGGGGCCCTGACACTAGTCTCCTAACCCATCCCCCCCCCCCATATATATATGTCACTCCGGATTAATCCCAGGGGCGCCATTTGTAAGAATTCAACTGTGAAATAAAGCAGAAATGGATATTACGCTGCGGTATGATTCACTTGAAGAGACATCCAGCCCTCACACAAGGACAGACGGTACATTGTGGGACTTGTATCAGTGCTGGGGATATTTCTACAACCAGGGCAAATTAAAAGGAATTATGTTTTTTCTCCTAGAGGGTGTCTCATTTCCATTGCATTTGAGATGTGTGGGAAGAGATAGGCAACCATATGCTAGACCGCTCTGTTGCAAATTAAGCATATGAATCAGAGGACAGGGTCATTACAGGACTGTGAATGAGGTGTTTTTTCCCCGAAGGTTACATCATCCGTGGTGGCATGCCACAAACCACACAAAAAAAAGTATATCATCGTCTCTTGTCAATTTCTTCCTGTACAGCAGGACTGGTAGTTGTGAAAGTCCACACTTGTCTTCCTCTCAGTTTCCAGCAGACCATTATGTCAATGATGAACGAGCGACTTGGTGGTGATCTCACTGTAACAGAGCAGACAGGTTGTACGACAGACCGGTCTCAAATCAATCATTAACCAGCCAGTGGTGGTACAAGTACACAGTTCCTTTGCTTAAGTACAAGTAGAAATACCCAGATAAATGAGTACTCTGGTCAAAGTAAAGGTCCTGCATTAAAATTATACTCAAGTAAAAGTATAGAAGTATTTGTTATTGAATGTACTTAAGCATCTCTAAAGTAAAAGGATGCATTCTACGTGACATTTGTGTATTCCAGTGCTTGGGAGCATTTAATCCTCGATTCATTGACCTCTAAAGGTTATGTTTAAGTGGAATGTTATCTAGTTATCCTGCTCTGATTACATCCTCTTGAAGTTGAGAGGCTTCAAAGTATATATATATATATCTTCATACATTTATGCTATGTTTTCTATGCATTTTTTTTTTTTAAAGTAACTAGTAACTGATGGGTTCAGATACATGTAGTGGAGTAAAAAGTATAATATTTCCTTTGAAATGTAGTAAGTAAGGAGTAAAAGTATAAAGTTCCCTAAAAATGTAAATACTCAGGTAAAGTACAAGTAGCTCGAAATTGTACTTGAGTACAGTACTTGAGTACAAATACTTAATTACTTTCCACCACTGCTGATAGCTAACAGTAGCCTATATACCACAAGGACAATTTTAAGTGCACTATAGTTGTGTCCAACACCACACTATACCACACCACACTATATCCTATAACACCGCATGTCACCTCGAGGGGGAAAACACGTTGAATGTTCCTGAGGCCTCTCTGCCGTCGGCTTGTCTCCGTGCGTTCTGATCTGCTGTGTCAATCACTGCATCTGCTAGCGGTCCTCTCGATGTCCCGTTGCTAACCCTCTCAGTATACTGCCTCGACGGCCAGTGAAAGCCCACATGGTGATGATGACTGAAAGTGAATCAGTCATTCAGCAGAAATTATATTTCTTTCAGTTTGTCTGATGCGAGGTTTTATAATAAAAACACATTAAGATACTCGTGCCCTAATGATAAGGATAAGCGCTCAATGAAGAAACCCCATTGCCTGCCAAACATCTATACTACTCATACGGTCATCATTATGTGGGGGGGGGGGGTAGGATACAAACCGGTTTAGGGTAAGGGGGTGTGGGTGCAGGGGGGAAATGGTTCAAATGTGAGCTCCAGGTATTGACAAACGACAATGCCGATGCTACATACCCTACCAAATGGTAAATGGACCGCATTTATATAGCGTTTTTATCCAACTTATGCCTGGCATTCACCCATTCACACACCGACGGCGGAGGTGACCATGCAAGGTGTGCACCAGGGTTATCAAGTGTAATAAAGGTCCACTGGTTTTTGTTGAACAGGCAACGGATTTTCAGGGTTAGTGTGGTGGAAATGGTGACCAAATACAGCATGTGCACAGTAATGGAGCCCTTACACACTGAGTATAACATTTAACATTTTTAAATAAATAATAATAATAATAAACATAAAAAAAACATTAGCAACACCCCACCTGGGGCTAGATCCACAAAGAATGGATTGCACGGAGCAAGTTGCACCCTTACTTAAAATTCATTATGAATTGAAAATGGGGGACCCTGATGTAAACAAGACGAAAGTCTTTCTCTGGTCTGTATCCCCTTAACAATTGTGTGTATTGAGCCGTACTGTATTGTACCCATTCTGCAATCTGTTAATAACATTTTCATTCAATCAATAGATCTGCACGGTGATTGATTGAATGAAAATTTTATTAGCAGATTGCAGAATGGGTACAATACAGTACAGCTCAATACACACAATTGTTAAGGGGATGCAGACCAGAGAAAGACTTTCGTCTTGTTTACATCAGGGTCCCCCATTTTCAATTCATAATGAATTTTAAGTAAGGGTGCAACTTTCTCAGTGCAATCCATTCTTTGTGGATCTAGCCGGTCTTTTCATGACAAAAGTAACGCTGTCATAGGATAATTTGGAATGCTGGTTATTCTGTCCTTCCTTACAATAAAAACGATTATTTAATGCTGGGTTTAAAGTGCTATATAAACATTTGTAGATGGTCAACATTAGCACCACCTGCTGCTCTTTTCATGACAAAAGCAAAGCTGTCATGTAGGGGAATTTGGAATTCTGTCCTTCCTTACAGTACAAATTATTATTTAATGCTGGTTTTAAAGTGGTATATAAACATTTGTGGTTTTCATAAAATACAGTGACAGTCTGTAATTGATGTTACCTATTACCGCTCGGCTCCGGTCACGAAGGGTCGATGTAGCGATATGTGAGGAGGAGGTCGAGTGTAAGACAGATGTTGGAGCACGGAGACACGGACTGTGGGAAAGGGGGTGTAACCTAATATTACGTCCCTAATGTTTAGTCGACTGGGCGTAGATGCCTCTAAAACTGTCAGCAGTACGGGGGGTGAAAAGCTTTCTTGTTTGATGGTAGAGAAGGACAAACAGGGTTTAGATGAAGCGTGTGTGTGTGTGCGTGTGAGTGTAGTAGACTGTATGTGTGTGTGAATGAATGAATGAATGAAAACTTTATTTAACAGATTGCAGAATGGGTACAATACAGTACGGCTCAATACACACAATTGTTAAGGGGATGCAGACCAGAGAAAGACGTTTGTCTTGTTTACATCAGGGTCCCCCATTTTCAATTCATAGTGACATTTATGACATACACAACATACATGACATTTATGGCATAGGGACATACATGACATACAGGTATTTAGTACTGTTACATTTGTGACATATACGATATGCAAATATACAGTACTGTTACCCATAGATCCTGACAGAGTATACATATGATGGGGAGGGGACTGTACATTAGGAGGGGGTGGGTGGGTGGGTGGGAGAGAAATATACATACGGTGGGGAGAGAATATATACATGCGGTGGGGAGGAGACTGTACATTAGGAGGGGGTGGGGGGGTTTGGACAGTTACGGTGGCCAGTTTTGAATTGCAGCCTCCCGTAGGTGCTCTTTAAGAGCGGTTTTGAATGTGGGTAGGGATTCACATTCCTTTACAGCTTTGGGTAGGGCGTTCCACATTGATGTGGCATAATTGCGAAACGTGTTTAGTCCCTTGTTTGAGCCGAATCTGGGTTTAACATGATTTGTTGAGCTTCCTCTGGTGTTGTGGGCGTGGTATTCACTGACCTTTGGGAAGTATTTTGACATTTACATGGGTACCATAGTCGTATAGTGTATCTTGTAGATCAGGCCCATTGCAAGTTGCTGTACTCTGTCGTCTACTCTAAGCCATCCTAGGTTGTCAAAGTGGGCAGGGGTGAGGTGGGTTCTAGGGGTAAGGTCAAGTAGAAGTCTGATCAGTTTGTTTTGTGATGTTCGTAATCTTGTTTTTAGCGCCTTTGAGGTGCTTTGGTACCATGAGGTGCAAGCATAATCGTAGTACCCTTGAATGAGTGTTCCTGCCAGAGTCTTCAGCGTATTCTTGTTCACCAGAGAGGAGATCCGGTACAAGAATCGAGTTCGTTGGTTGACTTTTTTTTATTACCTTGGATGCCATTTTGTCACAGGAAAGATTTGCCTCTAGGATGGAACCTAGGTATGTAATTTCATCTTTCCTTGTGACAATATTGTCACCTACTGTAACTGAGAAGCCGTCGGTCTTGCTGAGTTGTTATTTGATCCGAAGAGAATGCACTCTGTTTTACCCAGGTGTAATGATAGTTTGTTATCAGCGAGCCAGGTGCAGATTCTGCCGAGTTCAGAGCTGAGGGTTTTTTCAACCTGTAACTTGTTCTTGTCAGAGACCAGCAGGGCTGAGTCGTCCGCGAACAAGAACAAGTTGCAGTCACAAGCTGACGACATGTCATTTGCATAAATTAGGAACAGTAGCGGTCCTAGTATGCTTCCTTGTGGAACACCACAGCTCACTGTGAGGGGGGGGATAGAGTACCGTTTACCTCCACCATCTGTTCTCTCCCCTCAAGGTAGGATTGCATCCAGCTCACTGATAAACTATCAAAACCAATTGCTTTTAGCTTGTCAATCAGAATGGAGTGATTGACAGTGTCGAAAGCCTTTTGTAGGTCCAGCATGACCATGCCGCAGTATTTGCCCACGTCCACCTCTTGTTTGATGTGGTTGTTCAAATAGAGAAGGCATGTGTCAGTGGAGTGGGATGTTCTGAAGCCAGATTGGAATTCGTAGATTAGATTTCTTTCCGCCAGGTACTTTTCGACCTGTTCGTAGATTATTTTCTCCATGACTTTTGAGATGGAGGTAAGAATAGAAACAGGGCGGTAGTTGCCTGGGTCTAATTTGCTGCCCTTTTTGTGCAGAGGGGTCACTCTCACAATTTTGATGTCCTTGGGAACGTGTCCCTGTATTATGGAGAGGTTTATTATGTGTGTGATGACTGGGGTGATGGTGGCTGCTGAGTTTCTGAGGAATTTGGAGGGGATGTTGTCATGGCCAGTGGCCTTGTTAGGTTGGAGGGTGCTCAGTTTTTTGAGTTCCTCATCGGTTGTTACCATTTCTAGTTTGAAGTCGTCTTTGCGGACCCCTAGGTTTTTGTAGTATGCTACTATGTGTTCTACCCCATAATGCCTTGAGTGGGAGGGTAGTTTGTTTACCAGTGTTGTGGCTATGTTTGTGAAGAAGATGTTTAATTGGCTACATCCAGCTTGTCTGTGATGAGTGTAACTGAGGGGTACAATTCCCTGACTGTATTGATAAGTATGGTATCATTAAACCACTACCGCTTTATGTACTTTAACTACTGGCCATACAGTACACGATATCTAAATATGATGAACACTTTCCCACAATGAAATCGGGTCCACACAAAGGTAATAATCAAATATTTAATATATAGCAAAGGGTACATATAATAGTTACTATTACATTTATGATTTGAATGCACTTGTAAGGCAAATGAGTACTCGTAGGCAAATCAACACCGAATGTCCAATCTCTGGTTACGCAGGAAGCAAGTATACAACCTGGCTCTTAGGGAATTATAACGATGGCACACTTAATGATTATAGCTGGATATACTGTAGGGGTCCTCCCGGTTGTAAGCCGGTAGGGGGGGTAGGAGAGCCGTCGGCAGTATCCCGTCTGGTCAACGATGTCTAGGGAGACTTCAAGTACAGAAGACAGTGCAGTAGAATCTTGATCCACAGATGAATACACCTTGGCTCTCTTGTAGGCTGTAGCTGTAGCTGTAGCTGTAGGTCCACAATGAAGAAGAAGCGAGGCGACCTCAGTCTGGTCTGAGCGCCGTCTCACCTTGACTCCTTTCGGGGTAAATCCAACACTCACCGGTGTTGGCGATTATCCGCTCCACAAATCAAAGTACCAAAGCAAATATATATTCCATGCCGCATAGGGCTCAGCAGTCGTCGGGTAGGTAATCCAATGTACAGGTCCACTCGGTCCTCGCCTAGAACTCCTCGGATGAAAGCACCACGTGTGGTCTGCCCAACCTGGTTAAGACTCTAGATAACACGAGGAAGCGACGGGGATGCTGCTCACTTTAGAACTCTAACCGCACGATGCACCATACATAATAGACTATTATTACTTAATAGAAATACGGTGCCAAACTCTGACAATTCAGCTATTAATTCTCACGAGGTCTCAATGCTATTCTAAGGCCAAACAGGCCATACTACACCGCACGCGGTATCGTGGGGTGAGGCTTCACGTTCTGTTACTTAGTTGGGTAGAAGGGTAAAGGACTAAGGGTCTTCTACATTTACTTGCGCCATATTTATATGCACGGTGAACAAATAGTGCCACTCTCCTTTCGGTAGCCGTATTCCTGCGCAGAGCCGGGGCTAGTAGAGACATGTCTCGTCGGTACCATTGAACTTGGCTCCAAGGGGCTTGTCTCCTGGCGCCAGGTCCTTGTCCAATAAGAGAATGAACTATTATGGGCTATAGTAGACTAAAGGGATATTCCATGTATATGTACAAGGAATATACAAGGGATATCAAACGATATACAAATACTGTTCAATATATATCCATAAATAAATATATATATTCGGTTTAATCTGATCCTTCACAACAGCCGCCCCCTAATTAGTCCCACCTAATTAGCTAAGCAGAGACAGATTAACCGCACTGTCCACTACTCAATGTCCGCTGTGAGGGTCAGTCAGTTCACAAGGTCATGGGGTCATGGTCGTCATCGATAGTATCGGGGAGCCTTGGCAGTTCTATTAGCCTCGCCACGGGTCGGGTGTAGGTCCGCCCTTGGACGAGCACTTCAGCTGCTCGGACCTTTCCATCGGCACCGGTGATCACTTTGCTTACGCGGCCAGCCGGCCACATAGCTCGGGGTAGTGACTGGTCGATAATCATGACGACTGTTCCTTCTGTCAAATTGTCTCTCTCTTTTACCCACTTCTGGCGGGTCTGTAGAGACGGTAGGTAGTGGAGTAGGAAGCTGTTCCAAAACTTGTCAGCCAGTACTTGACTGTACCTCCACATTCTTCGGCCGTTCGCTTCTTCAGGCCTGTACATTGTCTGGGGTAGCGCGGGGTCCAGCCGCCCCATCAAGAGTGTGTTGGGGGTGACTGGGTCGACATCTGCTACATCACTTGAGACGTAACCGAGGGGCTTTGAGTTCAATACTCCCTCGATCTCCGTGAGGACTGTCATTAAGACTTCTTCCGCCACGGTCTGGGCCCCAAGCACGGCGTACAGGGCTGTCTTTATAGAACGTACTTCTCGTTCCCAAGTTCCACCGAAGTGAGGTGCGTTCGGGGGATTAAACTGGAAGTCAATCTGGGATGGAGCGAGGTGGGTCTTAAGTTCTGGGCCCATGGCTTGGAAGCTCTCTCTCAGCTCTCTTTCTCCGCCTTTGAAGTTTGTCCCGTGATCAGACAATAATGTAGACGGTTTTCCTTTCCGTGATGTGAATCTTCGGAAGGCCATAAGGAATGAGTCTGTGCTCATGGTTGGAAGGAGTTCGATATGTATCGCTCTGGTGGTCATGCATTTGAATACAATACCCCACCGCTTCTCGGTTCCTCTTCCTTTCTTTATATACAGCGGGCCGAAACAGTCCATACCGGTGGAGTGAAAATGCTTGTCGCCGAGTCGGAGGCGACAGGGAGGTAGGTCAGCCATCCGGGGTATACTGGGCTGGGCTCGCCACTTACGACAGTCTAGACAGGTTCGCTGGAAGCGCCGCACTGCTTCTCTCCCTTGCAGTATCCAATAACGACGTCTGATCTCCGCGAAGACTCTCTCTGCCCCTGCGTGGTGCACATCCTTGTCGTATTTCTTTATGATCAGCTCTGTGACCTTGTGTCGGCTGTTCAAGACTATCGGGTACTTGACGTCATCCGGTAAGTCTGGGGCTCTCCGCAGACGACCACCCACTCTGATGAGATTATGGGCGTCGCTCTCGGGGGCTAGGTGGAGCAGTCTGCTGTCTGATGGGACAGGCTTTGGTCCCTGTAGACAGGCTAGCTCATCGGGGAACGAGTCTCTCTGGGCTCGTTGTAGTAGAAGAAGTTCTGCTTCTTCGTAGTCAGCTGCTGAAATGTCAGTCGTGGGCTGCACCTCTGGGTGGTGCCACAGAAATGTCTTTAGCTGCGCACTCTGTAGGGTGAGGCAATCGTCTATGTCGGGGTCTGTGGAGACGAGTGTGTTCAATCCACAGAACATAGGTTTCTTGTTTTCGGCCTCCTCTTTACTCGCCTCCCGTGGGGTGGGTGTAGGCCACTCTTCTTCCGGGAGCTTGAGGAACTCTGGCCCGTCACTGTAGAGGTTGTGACGGGTGAGGTCATCCAGGGACATTCCCCGGGTGATGACGTCAGCTGGGTTGTGTTTGGTGTCCACATACCTCCAGCTCGCTACTTCTGTTAACTCTTGAATCTCGGTGACTCTGACTCCCACGAAGACCTTGTATCTGCACGAATCAGACCGGATCCATGTGAGTACTGTCGTGGAGTCTGACCACAAGATTGTTCTTTGCACCGGGATGGTGAGTTCGCGTTGGATTAACGTGGCGAGCTGCGCTCCTGCTAGGGCTGCGCAGAGCTCTAGACGCGGGATAGATTGTTGCTTTCGTGGGGCTATTCTTGAGCGAGCCAGGATGAAAGCAGTATGTATTTCTCCTCCCTCCTCTCGGGCACGCAAGTAGGCCACCGAACCGTAGGCTACTTCGGAGGCGTCGCTGAATACGTGCAGGTCGATCTTGCATGTCTCTGGCCTCACTGTGGGTGGGAAGTAGCTGCGGCGTATATTAACACCTGGGAGTGAGCGGAGTTCCGTCTCCCACTCTCTCCATGTGGATGCAAGGTGTTCGGGTATGGGATCGTCCCAGCCCTGGTCCTTGTCCCATAGCGCTCTTACAATCATCTTTGCCCTGGTGGTGTAAGGTAGAATACATCCCAACGGGTCATATTGTCTGGCGTGTGTTCTGTATACACTCCGTCTGGTGGTCGGTATTGCCGTCGACCTTCCCTGCTCCTTGGTCAGGGGTTCATGTCTATAATGGAGCGAGTCTGTTTTGAAGCGCCAGACTAATCCTAGTATCATTTCTTGGGCTTCTCCTGGGATGGTCGCCATCCAGGTGTCGCTGCTCGCTGCCTTGTCCTCGGGGGAGAGGCTGCGCAATACTGGGGGGTCGCTGCTGGCCCGCTGCCGGAGATCAAAGCCGTCTTTGATCAGGGAGGCGCGGAGCAGCGCACGACGTCGCCAGTCAATTTTCTTTATGTGTCCCGCTGTGATTAGTTTGTTAATCTCAGCGCGGTACACAGCTTCTTGAGCGGGGTCTTTGGCTAGGCGCCGCTCTGTGTTCAATAGATACCGCTCCGTCGCCTCTTTTGTGGCGTGAAAGGTGGGCATTCCCTCTCGCCTCAGGAGTGGAGTTGCGTATCTCATCACTCCGTTGACGTTGACTCTCTTTGTCCCGTGCTCGAGGAGGGCTATAGCGTAGATATCTTCCTTAGAACGAATGTCTTTCTTTTCGTTCTTAAAGGGCATTGTCTCTAGTGTCCATAGCCTCTCGACATGCTGCAGGAGTGTGGTGTCTCCCTCTGTCGCTCCGGAGTGGAGGCAGCTAGTGGCTGCTGTTCGGTTAAGAGACTTGGCGAGGGGGCCTTGTAATGTCCATCCTAGGCGGGTCTCGACTGCTGCAGGGCAACCTCTGGGTCCTGTATGGACCCGGTCTATCGGGACTATGAGGTCTGCATGGTCGGAGCCTATCAGCAGGGTCGGGGTGGCACCGTCTATGAGCGGGATAGGGAGTTGACGCAGGTGCACATATTTATCCATCAGCTTGGCGATGGGGTAGGTGTACTGCGATAGTCCTATTTCTTGGCTGGTGAAAGCATTAGTAATCCTATACCGTCTCTCGGGCTGCCCGCTGGCTGCGATAGTGAAGGAGACATTCTCGCCCTTTATCGTCTTTAGATCTCTTCTTATTGTCCGAATCGTCATCTGGTTCTCGCTCCCCCGCAGCCCCAGCTGGGCCGCAGTGGACGCGAGGAGAAGGGTCTTCTCTGACCCGTCGTCAAGGACGGCGTAAGTGTCCATGACCTTATCTTGGTAACTCAGTGTTACGCGGACCACCTTTAAGAGCACCTGGGCGCCGCTGCTGCCAGCGGGGTCAATGTACATAACGCTTGCCTTTGTGCTGCTGGATGGTGCAGGCTTTCTTCTGTTACTGTCATGTAGGACATCTAGGTGGGCTCCGTCACACCGACTACACCTCTTCTTGAGGCGGCACTCGGCTGCCATGTGACTGCGCGCACATCGGTAACAGCGCCTGTTGGACTTTATCCAGTGACTCACTTCTTCAGCGGTCATCTTCTTGAACTGGTCACATTGTGACAACCAGTGTTCCTTCTCGTAGTACGGGCACACCATCTTCCACTTCTCTTTCATCGAGGGGGTACTGTGGTTCTTGCTGCTCGGTACTGATTCTGATTGGTGCATGACAGTCACCGATCTTCGGCCATCGTTTGCTCTCCTAGGTCCCTCTCTGGAGCTGGGTGTGCTCCGCACGAACGTATCCAGCCGTAGGCTGCTGACTTCTCTCGCCAGGAAGTCGGCTAGGTCTAGGAGGGATGGCTCGGGACCGTTAGGATCACGGTGGTCTCTTTGCCGCCTGAAGCGCTCCTGTCGGGCGGGCGGCAGCTTCTCTAAAATCCTCTCGACGTTCGAGTTTGCGTACAGTTCGTGCATACCCTTTTCTCGTTGCGCCCCCAGCATCCCTACCAGGGATTGTACTTTGATAGACAGGTCGTCTAGTGAGCGATTGTCTGTTGCTGGGGGTAGGCGGTCAATATGCCTTATCTCTTGTATTACGTAATCCCATATACGTCCATATCTTTGGTCTAGTGCTGCTAGAGCCGCGGTGTATGGGGTAGTAGAGGTGGCATAGGCCAGCGCTATGTTGTGCGCTCTGGGCACTTTCAGGTGCTTCAGTAGGATGGCATACTTGTGGCGTTCATCAGCTACATCCACCATCATTGTCTCTAAGCACATCCGTAGCTCCGTGTACTGTGCTCGGTTCTCATGGGTGAAGTCTGGAAACGTCGGTGTGCCAATGTATGACGCCGTGGATGGCTGGCACATCGGTGAGCGTTGGAAGAGAGGCCTCCTGGGCGAGTTTCCTCTTACGCCTCTCGGTGGGCTAGTACCGGCAGGGTACCATGGCCCGCTGGTCCAGGTGCTATTCCTCGGGACTGGTCGTGCGTCGTGCTCACCCGTGAATCGAGTCGGGGGTCTGTAGCGCAGAGCCATGGGGGTATAGCCTGGGCTGTACTGGACCTCCTGGTCCTGTGGAGTAATGTGCTGCTGTCGGGCTTGACTCTCCTCTTCTCCCTCTTCTTCCTCTGCCAGGTCTTCTAGATCCTGTAGTCGTCTATTTAGCCTCTCCGCGGTGTCCGCCGTTCCTTCCTTGTAGCTGGGTCTCACTTGGACTGGTCGGGGAAGGAGTTCGGAGGGGGGTGTAGGCTCTCTCTGGTGGTCGGGCTCAGGGTCGCTTAATCGGTTAGGGGAGGGTGCCCTTGACCCGTGTCTTGACGAGGCCCTGGAACCCCTTGTGGAGGGAGGGGGTGTTGCCCTGGTGATCAGCTGCTCCATTAGCTGCGCTTGTAGTCTGTCGCGCTCGGCTTGTAGTCTGTCGCGCTCGGCTTCGCGCTGGATGAGAGCGATGTCGCGCTCTGCTTCTCTTTGGGCACCGGCAGCGGCGCGCTGGGCTTCGGCGGCGGCGCGCTGGGCTTCGGCGTGGTCTCTTACCATATTCTCTTCCGTCTGAAGGCGTCTCAGCTCCAGACGTATGCGCTCTTCTTCGCTCCGTTGCTGCGCTTGGAGGCGTTCTCTTTCAATGGTAGAATGTTCGCGCTCGCTAAGCGTCTGTGCTTGGAGTCGATCGCGTTCACCCTGAAGTCGATCGCGTTCGGTAGAGGCTGTCAGGGTGGCGAGGAACGCCTGTGCCAGCATCCTCTCTGCCTCGCTGGGGGAAGACGTTGGTTGAGGTGATCCGCTCCTGGCAGTACCGGTCGGGGATGCGTTCCCCTGCGGGGAGTCCTGGAGCTCTATCTCCTCGGCGCTCTCCTCATCTTGTTCCGTGCAGGGTTCCATCTCTGGAGGGTTGTCTTCCTCCCGGAGCTCTGGGGGGACTACTTCTTCGGTCTTGGCGGGGGGTAAAGTCGTGTCAGTTCCCTCCTGGTCCCCACCGTGAGCTTGGTCAGTTACATTAGAACCCACTAGGGCCTCTGTGGTCGGGGTATCCTGGTTGATAGGGTCGGACATAATTTTACTTTCTACTTTTACCGCGTTTACCGTTTGTAGAAGGCTAGGTAGTATACTGGCAGCGTAATCCTCTAAGTACTGAGGTGGCTGTCGTCTACGCTGCGGGCGTTCTACTTTAGGAGGACCGTTTCGTGGAGTGTTCATCATAGGCCATTTCAATATTAATACCACTATATTAATATTACACTAATTACCCTCCGGCTCGAAGGACCAATTGTAACTGAGGGGTACAATTCCCTGACTGTATTGATAAGTATGGTATCATTAAACCACTACCGCTTTATGTACTTTAACTACTGGCCATACAGTACACGATATCTAAATATGATGAACACTTTCCCACAATGAAATCGGGTCCACACAAAGGTAATAATCAAATATTTAATATATAGCAAAGGGTACATATAATAGTTACTATTACATTTATGATTTGAATGCACTTGTAAGGCAAATGAGTACTCGTAGGCAAATCAACACCGAATGTCCAATCTCTGGTTACGCAGGAAGCAAGTATACAACCTGGCTCTTAGGGAATTATAACGATGGCACACTTAATGATTATAGCTGGATATACTGTAGGGGTCCTCCCGGTTGTAAGCCGGTAGGGGGGGTAGGAGAGCCGTCGGCAGTATCCCGTCTGGTCAACGATGTCTAGGGAGACTTCAAGTACAGAAGACAGTGCAGTAGAATCTTGATCCACAGATGAATACACCTTGGCTCTCTTGTAGGCTGTAGCTGTAGCTGTAGCTGTAGGTCCACAATGAAGAAGAAGCGAGGCGACCTCAGTCTGGTCTGAGCGCCGTCTCACCTTGACTCCTTTCGGGGTAAATCTAACACTCACCGGTGTTGGCGATTATCCGCCCCACAAATCAAAGTACCAAAGCAAATATATATTCCATGCCGCATAGGGCTCAGCAGTCGTCGGGTAGGTAATCCAATGTACAGGTCCACTCGGTCCTCGCCTAGAACTCCTCGGATGAAAGCACCACGTGTGGTCTGCCCAACCTGGTTAAGACTCTAGATAACACGAGGAAGCGACGGGGATGCTGCTCACTTTAGAACTCTAACCGCACGATGCACCATACATAATAGACTATTATTACTTAATAGAAATACGGTGCCAAACTCTGACAATTCAGCTATTAATTCGCACGAGGTCTCAATGCTATTCTAAGGCCAAACAGGCCATACTACACCGCACGCGGTATCGTGGGGTGAGGCTTCACGTTCTGTTACTTAGTTGGGTAGAAGGGTAAAGGACTAAGGGTCTTCTACATTTACTTGCGCCATATTTATATGCACGGTGAACAAATAGTGCCACTCTCCTTTCGGTAGCCGTATTCCTGCGCAGAGCCGGGGCTAGTAGAGACATGTCTCGTCGGTACCATTGAACTTGGCTCCAAGGGGCTTGTCTCCTGGCGCCAGGTCCTTGTCCAATAAGAGAATGAACTATTATGGGCTATAGTAGACTAAAGGGATATTCCGTGTATATGTACAAGGAATATACAAGGGATATCAAACGATATACAAATACTGTTCAATATATATCCATAAATAAATATATATATTCGGTTTAATCTGATCCTTCACAACAATGAGCGTGTTGTCCGTCTTTATGTTTATGTTTGAGAATCTGGTTTTAAGTTTTTTACTGCAACCTAGTTGATTATTGAGTAATTTCCAAAGTTCACGCGGTTTGTTTTTGTTTTCCTCAGTTTTGTTGAATTTGAATTGATTTCTTTTTTGCGGTTTTGATCATGGTGTTTACGTAATTTCTTAGTTTGTTTCTTTGGATTTTTAGTTCAACCACGTGGGCTTGTAGTGTATGTGGAAGGGTGGGGAGTGGGGGTTGTAATGTTTATGTATTTTTTATTATTAAATTTTTTTTATCTGTATGTATGTGTGATTATATACTCATGCAAAACAGCTTTTCCAGTCAATATTTCAGTTTGGGGTGGGGGGGGGGGTAAACATTTTATTTATTTTTTATTTATTTTTGGACTTCTTTTTTATTTGTATTATTATTGTTTGTTTACTCAAAAAAAATTATCATATGTCAACGTTGTACAGACTTTTTCTTTCTTTCTAATAAAACAATAAAAAATATAGAAGAACAAACGGAGTGGGGGGTGGGCTGGAGCTGTCAAACAGGAAGTGATTGGTCTCTATACTCTTAATGAAGTGCTGCTTGTAGGAATGAGTGTAATATCGAGCATGCATCCTTATGCACGTCCAAAAGTTCATCATTGATTAGTGGCTTAGGCATGATGTCTATTTTGCACTGCGTCCACGGAGTCCAATTACTTGTTCTCTTTATTGATATGTATATCACAAGCAGGAGTTTTGCTGATACATTTGGGACATTAGCCTCATTGACTAGAGCCATTGATTCGGGGACGATCGCATTAGATATAGCTTTAGCAGCGGGTTTGGAGAGGAACCAGCGCACATCTTGTGTCAATATGAGCAGTGTTACGCAAAGCGAGAGAGAGAGGGGGGAGAGAGAGAGAGATGATCTCGATGCAGGTCAGGGCTGGCTGAGGGGGGAACTTTGCTCAAGAAAGTATGCCAAAAAAAACGTCCCCTCTCTGTCAAAGGCGCTGCTTGAGTTCAAGTAGTCCTTGTTCAAGCTGTTTCAGTGGGAAACAGTCCAACTGCTCTCTCTCTCCCTCTCTCTCTCCCCACCCCTCCTGCCAACAGCTCCAACGCGGACCGGTCCGGGAGATACCCTGACTGAGGTACCGAAGTGTCTCTGGTCTCCCTTCACCACCGGCTCTTATATTTGATGAGCGGGAATAATTGATTTGGAGCACCGCCGAGGTGGTCTGGCGCCGAAGGACGCACTCTTCACAGCGTTCTGCCCAAGGAAGAGGGCTGGAAGGGCAGTCCAAGTACAACAGCTGCAGCTGGGTAGGGAAACTCGAGATGAGAAGGTTTTTGAAGAAAGCTGTATGAAAGGTGGTCAAAGATCCATCAGAGAGTATCTTACTGTAGCTCAAACACACTGTGTGCCATGGCTGTTCTACAGTCCACTTACTATTGATTAGATTAGATTCAAAATTGTCATTATACAGCAGCACAAGTACAGTACAACTAAAACAAGTTTGACATCCAACTAGTGCAAATGCAATAGTAAGTGCAATAGAATATACAATGTACAGGTGATTTAACTGGGTATAAAATATGTAAGTTAGTAGCCTACTACTGAGGGTATAGTGCTAATCAGATGTATGTACAGAGTGTTACGGTTGCGGTGCAGGTAAGCAATTGTGAGTCCAGTAGAGGAGGAAATAATACGAGTCGGAGAATGATTGCTCTTTCTTAGTGGTGCCTTTTAATGTAAGAACACAGAGCACAGAGAATCCAGGGAAAGACGCCGGACGTCAACTTGAGAGCAAGGTAGATACATGAGAATAAACAAGAGCGAGAAGGTCAGCAATATCTCCAGCTTCTTCCACACGATACACGGTCTGAAGCCTCGACAGGGGCAGAGAGAAACTGTGGTGATATTGACCAGCCTCCCCCAGAAGGTCATCTAAGGAGAACGCCATGTATGGAAGCAAGAAACTATTGGGGGGAAATCAAGAGTATAAAAGAATGTATTGGTGAGAGAGAGAGGAGGCCAGCTCAGACCCGCCACCGACCGTCCCCAGGGGGTCTGATTCTGAGCCTCCATCGCCCACCGACTGTACTACTACTTTGCCGCTACGTGAGTAAACTGTATATGGAATAATCACTGTTTGTGATAACTTAGAGTAAGATGTCTATCTTAGACCAGGTTGATCATGTGGTGGCAGAGAGTACTATGGTCTATTTCATTTGATAAACATGACTACTATTTATTAACTGTCTTGATGTGAAGAAGCCACCGTGTTAGGGCTATTTGATTATATAAACCTCATCAAACCTCTTGTACAATCATGTGTTATGATGAATAATTCCTGGATGTAACTAATGCATTATCCACTCTTGGCCGCCGAGGCAAATAAATGAGTTTGGACCATA
The DNA here is from genome assembly GCF_963971535.1 of Notolepis coatsorum. Taxonomy (NCBI): domain Eukaryota; kingdom Metazoa; phylum Chordata; class Actinopteri; order Aulopiformes; family Paralepididae; genus Notolepis; species Notolepis coatsorum. Next base: position 30,516,025 of record NC_140177.1, on the reverse strand, counting down.
GTTCCTTTTGTCTGGCTATACACGTTTATTTCTCATCTGACTAAGTCAGGGGAGGAGACCATTATCACTCTGTCCTTCTTCCCTCTAGTTAGCAGCCTGTATGCACTGCAAATTACCTAGATATTCATTAAGAATATACGACAAAAGAACAATGATTATATAGTCAAACCCCAAACATTCCAATGCGTCAATTAGTGACAGGTAAATGACAGCACAGTGACAGCAACCAGTGGTGACAGAACAAGGAGTGACACATCAGGAATAGGGCGTGACCAACAGTGAGTGCAGATACCAACCACCAGGGGAAATAACTCCAGAATGACAGTGGGGTTCCTAAGACCAGAACCCGAACGTTACACAGAGTTGTAGTATTAATATGCAGTGATACAGGTATAAAGACACTGGTAGTCATACTGGCCAGCAGCATAACTAGTAAGCGTAGGTAAGGGATATGTACAGATATAGATGTAGTATCTATACTATACTGCTAGTATCTATTATAGGCTATACCTTAATAGTAAAGGAACATTTATTTGTATTTGTGAACCCATATAATGAATTATTCTATTTATATGGATGGAACTGTGATTCGAGAGTGAAATGTAGACCTACCCCACAACACCTAGCCTACAACATGTACTTTCATTAATGTAATTTAATAGCTTAGGTTTTTGGTATCAAAGATATGACAGATTCTTCAAAATGATGATGAAGAAGATGACGAAGAAAGTCCAGCGTCTGCAATTGGACCCCTAAAATTACTGGCAAAGTCAAATCTATTTATAAATCACATTTAAAAACAACCCACGTTGACCAGGCAGACAGGTATAGTGAAATAATTTATAAAAAAGAAAAAGAAAAAGAAAAGAAAACTAAGAATCGAAAGAGCCCAGTGGTGCAAATCAACAAATAAAAAAATCTAATATAGGCACAATAAAATGTATTTAGCGTTTAAAGGGAAATAAAGAAATCACAGACCATAGTGTTAAAAGTGTCTTCACAAGAAATCACAGACTATAGTGTTAAAAGTGTCTTCACAAGAAATCACAGATCAGAGTGTTAAGTGTCATCACAAGGAATCACAGATCAGAGTGTTAAAAGTGTCAAGGCCTGACAACAGAAAGTTCTGTGAACCATCCACCTATTGCAACGGTGCACGGTTCAAAACCTTGCTTTGATTTCCTCCGAAGCCTGACAACCTTATGATATCAGTGCAGCTAAATGGCTACTACAGAGTAGATATCATAACCCAGCAGCTCTGTGAGATATTCCCTGCACAGTGAATCTTCTGCAACTGAAACATTGTGATCACTTGACCTTTGCAGTTATTAAATAGTTTCATCATCTTACTTAACGGAGCGGTTCGACACCACTAGCTCTACGACATGGATACTTGGGACTTCAACAGGCAGAAATGGCACTTTCTCTTATTTATTATTATATTTCTCTTATGGTCCAGAATGTTCTGCATTCCAGTGGAGACTAAAGTAAATATAGAATATAATTCTCCACCAACTGAAGCAGGATTTCTTGCACCATTTCCTGCCTGTCAAAAACACACCAATTGTTATTTCCAACTAAGTGACCTGCTGTTTGTTCCATTTGTGCAAGGAACGTTTGAGTGACAGCACATTTGAGCAAGGGACATTTGAGTGAAGGGACATTTGAGTGAAGGGACATTTGAGTGAAGGGACATTTGAGTGAAGGGACATTTGAGTGAAGGGACATTTGAGTGAAGGGACATTTGAGTGAAGGGACATTTGAGGTATGAACATTAAGCGCTCACATTAAGCAACAGTTTAAAGCCCAACTTGCAGGTTAAACCCTACTCTGCAATTATGGGTAGTTTACATCATTGGTATCTAATTTAATTATTTATTTTTTTCCATTTGACGCCGGAAATTTCACTCAGAAATGGTTAAAAAGGTCCACGCACGAATAACATGCACGAGCAAATCTAAAAGCGTATCAGACGCTAGCACGGCCGTGACGTCACTTCAGGAAACGTATGCCTTATGCCCGTCCGGGTCATAGTACTACTGGATACATGGCGCTGGCTAACGTTAGCATTATGTCTACTGTCATGAACCATTTTAGATCGGGGCATGTAGAGGAGTTTGGGGAACGAGTAAAATCATGTGCAGATCCTCTTCTCAGACCTGTGTGGCAAAGCACTGCACACGCATCATGCAAGCTACACGTCGCTGCATGTTGATCAATGGTGGCCCACTCGGTGCATCACAGTGGGCTACTATTGTGCTAACAACGTGCCGCAGCGTCCGGCTTGTCGGCCGGCATGAGTGCCCGATTTGGGGTGGTTCTCTTCTCTTTGTGTGCCCCCGTTCTCGCGGGTGTCCTGCCGGGGAGCTTGTGGACGCGACAACAGCGGCGGCCGTAGGGTGTTTGAGCCTGTAGCGTTAGTTAGCTCATAGCTATCGTGTACCACTAGCGTTACGGGCTCGAGCACCCTACGGCTGCCGCCGTTGTCGCGTTCATGGGCTCCCCGGCAGGGTACCCGTGTGGACGGGGGTGTACAGAGAGGAGAGAACCATTTTGGGTCGGGCGTTCATGCCGGCCAGCGAGCCGGACGTCGGGATATGTTGTTAGCACAATAGCTACCAAGCTAAGCTATGTTAGCTTCTAACGGTGTATACACAATATGTACAACGACACAATGATTTACATTATTACAAATATGGTAACGTGGTTGTGGCTTTTACAAATAGTGGTTAGCTTTAGAGATGGATGGCTATGATCACGGAGCAATAGTGTTGTTAGGTGAAACAGATATATTTTCATTCGGCTAGTAGTAGCAAGGCTCTCTGCCTGCAGTGCCTGCCACTAGCTGTGTGTGACTCTCAGAGCCCCCTGGTGCCCTGCACCTGTTGTGACGACATCATTCCGATTACACGCGCACGTTATGAACCATTGATTAAAATATCCACGTGCGTGGTGATTGTGTTGGGCAGACAAAATGTTTGATAAAAACAATAAAACTGGGTCAATTTCAATAAAAATGTTTTCCTTCTTCATGAAAGTCACCGTTGGCCTAGTCCACATTGTTTATTGAACAAAAATACAACATGCAAGTTGGCCTTTAAGTTGCTTAATGTTTTTTTTTCTTCCTCATTTGTACTTTATTTTAACATGGGAATCAATTGAGGGGGAGCCTCGTTTTCAATGACGCCGAGGTACATGATAGCATCATGAATGACAAAACATTCAATCATTTACAGTAAAATAAACAGTATAGTACAAATAAATAAGACAATGGGGTGCCAGTGGGTCGGGAGGTAATCCGAAGGTTCCCAGTTCGATTCCCACACTTCCCAGCAGCGTGTCGAAGTGTTCTTGAGCAAGACACTGACTTAACCCCTAACTGCTCCCGATGAGCAGGTTGGCACCTTGCATGGTTGCCTCCGCCGTCGGTGTGTGAATGTGTGAGTGAATGGGTGAATGCAAGGAACAAATTGTAAAGCGATTTGGATAAAAGCACTATATAAATGCACCATTTACCATATTTTAGTTAGGTCAAGGAAAACAATTACAAGTTGATTAAAAATCTGAAGTGCCCTAGTGAGACCAAAGTAGGACCCGCAAGATTTGATTTGATTTTATTTTATTAGGGATCCCCATTAGCTGGTGCGATAGCAACCAGCTAGTCTTCCTGGGGTCCACACACAAAAAAACACACAAAAACAATCACTATTGCAAAAAACAAAATTATTAAAAGTCAGTACACACAATGCATAATGAACCCACTGTAACAATTAATATAGCTAAAATTACATTAGTGTAAAACAAAAACAAAAAATTACTTTACAGTGTTAAAAACAATTTAAAAACAATTTAAGATTCTTTTTAAAAGTGAATCTACTGTAAATGCAGCAGAGGTTCCGAGGCAGGCCAGAGTTAATGCTCTAAAAATAAAAGATCTCCCCAGAGCGCTGGTTCTAGGACCTGGCAATTCAAGCTGCCCACTACTGGAACCTCTAGTGTAATGCTCGTGCACAGTATTACTAAAAACAATCTGATTATGTATAAAAACAGGAGTCTTACTGCTCATGACCAACTTGAACAGCACAAGTATATTAAAAGACAATCTATTTTCAACGTTAAGCCAAGAGAGGCGGGCATGCATACGGCTCACATTAGACCTTAGTGAGCAGCCCAGTACCAACCGTGCTGCCCTGTTCTGGACCACCTGGGACCACCTGGAGCTTCCTGAGGTCACCACTGGCAGCAGATGACCACATCGCAGAGCAATAGTCAAGATGACATAAAACTAAACTTTGCACTATCTGACATAAAAGGGGACGGGCAACAAAAGAAGCACATTTCCTGGAAATACCAATTGCTCTTCCCATTTTTAAAACAATATAATTAATATGCTGAGACCAAGACAGAGTGCAATCCAGCATCACTCCAATGAGTTTAGTACTTTCAACTTGTTGAACTGCTGAATTACACAAGTTTAAATGAAGCTTTGGATTTGTAGATAACCTGTGCCTTGTTCCCAGCACAATACATTTAGTCTTGGAGATATTAAGGACAAGTCTATTACATACTACCCAGTCATGCACAACTTTAAGTTCTCTACTCAAAACTTCATTAAGTACATTGCATGATGGTGCCGCGTAATACAATGTTGAATCATCTGCATAAAGAACTGTTGTAGCACATTTGGTAGCCCAAGATAGGTCATTTGTAAATACAGAGAAGAGCAAAGGTCCTAGGCAACTTCCTTGCGGCACGCCACACTCTAGACCTCTTGAGATTCCATGACAGACACAGCTGCATCAACACAAAAAGTCTTTCCAAGTACAGTCCTGAGATAGAGTGCCTGAAGAACCAGACAGTAGGGCTTTATACAAAATGCAGGTACCAGTGGTTATCATGCCTGTCCATTAATGAGGACCAACCCACCTTGATGGCCCAATTTTACACGGCCATCATCGAATCAATTCTCACCCACTCCATCATCTCCTGGTTGCCCACTGCAGCGGCAAAAGATCTCGCCAAGCTGCAGCGGGTGATTCGCTCCGCGGAGAGGGTGATCGGCTGTCCCCTGCCCTCCCTCAGGTCCCTGCACGACTCCAGGGCGCTGAAGAGGGCAAGAAAGATCATGGCCGACCCCTCCCAATCCGGCCACAGCCTCTTCACCCTGCTCCCCTCTGGGAGAAGGCTGAGGATCCCAAAGGCTGTGAAAGCTCGTCACAGACTGAGTTTCTTCCTTTATTTATTCAAATTATTAATCCTCCACTGCACTGTATTTGTCCTGTGTCTGTTGTTGCTGTTTGTTATGTGGAAAAAAGATCTACATGTAAAAATGCATATACTGTAATTGCCGTAACAATTACCAATGTGTTTACACATATGGCTCATTAAAGGAATCTGAATCTGAATCTGAACCTTACCATAAAGAATACTGTGGTGAGTGTTGTATCGCCGGTACAAAACCTCAGGGCGAGTGGTAAACAGTGAACAACATTTGAACAACGGGACACTTTCTCTGTGTCCTTTTCAGCCAGTTGAACTTAGAAAAGTTCCACATTGAGGTTCATAGGAAGATTATAAATAAAGGAACTCTGTAAAAGGTATAGCATGTCTAACATCAAGAAAAGTGGTGTGCTATTTATTTGTATTTACTGATTGAAAATGATAAATGTGGGTTAACGTTTTAATAAAAAAAAATAGGTTCATAAAATTGTTGAGACCAAATAGCTCAATTTATTTTTGAACAAATACTGATTTATCAACTAAACAACAAAGGGTGCCAATATTTTGACATGACATGAATTACGGGACATTTGAGCGGCATTTAACCCTTTCACTACCACACTACCAAAGGGTTAACCCTTTCACAACCACACTACATAAGGTTAACTCTTTCACAACCACACTACCAAATGGTTAACCCTTTCACAACCACACTACATACAGTTAACCCTTTCACGACCACACTACAGAAGGTTAACCCTTTCACTACCACACTACAGAAGGTTAACCCTTTCACTACCACACTACAGAAGGTTAACCCTTTCACTACCACACTACAGATGGTTAACCGTCTGTAGTGTGGTAGTGAAAGGGTTAAAGGATATAATATTTGGGCAATGGACATTTGAGTGATGGGACATTTGATTGGACACTGGGTCAACGGGACATTTTGGAGGTGAATGTTTGAGCAAATGGACATTTATTAGGTGGATATTTGAGTGATGGGACATTTGTATATTTGAGTGTGGGGACATAGGGACATTGAGGGGCTATTTCAGCAATGGGGTATCTGAGCGATGGGATAGTTGAGACAGTCTGTGGGTCAATCCATTGCCTCAGCTTTGAAATCACTCAATCTGGCTTATGAATTGAGAATACAACTGCACAACAGAATGTAAATGAAAGGTCCTTTGATAATGTTGCATTAGGATGTCCATGACCACTGAGATATCCCTTGCCACCTTTCTTGAACTCTTACACCCAAATGTGGGTTACTATAATGTTTGTTTGATTGATTGATTTAATTGTGGATTAGAGACATCATCCAAGGGATAAAAACATCAAAAAATGCAAGCACTTATTTCCATCATGGTCCCTGGTATTAAGAGGCAGGACATACATCAACATAAAACATTGAACATTGAATTGTAATTGAATGTTTCTAGAATTGTGAGAATTAGCACAAACATTTGATGGCCTCACAAAGTAAGAGCCTCGTTCACTGTCTATGGAGCAGCCCCAGATTGTACACGTAGCATCACATATCGGAGGGTTCTTTCTCTGATTTCTAGCTTTAGGAGAGAGTGGTGCATGTTCACAAATACTGACTGAACTACGTCCCGGGGCACAAGAATAACACGTCAATTCACGAAATGGGTGACATTCCCCTTTAACAGCCTACCCTGTAAGAAAAAAAGCTGCAAGAAAACGGTAAATGTCTGGCATCAATGGTTGCCAAATACTTACTGTCAAATGACAGTCAAATCAAATGCATTTACAGATTACAACCTTTATTTAATGGTTAATATTTTGATAAAAGATAATTTACTGTATTTGTATGGCATTTACACTTAAAGTAGAAAAATAAAAGTAATCTGTAAAATAATACAGTGAATTTCCTGTGAAAAAAACATTAATTTTTTACAGTGTATACTTGTTGTAGTTGAGCCACTCATATCTCCCTTTTACCCCCCCCCCTCCCTCTCTCTCTCGCTCTCCCACATACACACACACACACACACACACACACACACACACCATTAATTTCCCTTCCTCTCGACGACTGCTGTGATTCTTCCAAACATCTCGTCTTCAAACATCAGAATGTATCAAGGAAAGCCAGGGAGCCGGATGGTGTCATATCCGTGAAGTACAGTACAGTACAGTAGGTCCCCAAGCAGCCGCGGTGCAACAACCATAGCCGTTGTGTAGAAGAAAATGGGGGACCCTGATGGAAACAAGACAAACGTCTTTCTCAGGTCTGCATCCCCTTAACAATTGTATGTATTGAGCCGTACTGTATTGTACCCATTCTGCAATCTGTTAAATAAAGTTTTCATTCATTCATTCAAGAGGAACGGGGCGCAGCGCGTCTCACCGCCGCTCCAAACTTTTCCTCCGCGCAGTCACGAGCGTGTGGTGTTTCCCTGCTGCTGCCCACATGGCACGCGCGCGCGGAGCAGGGATGAGTGTGGAGGATCGACACTCGCTCGTCTTTTCGTCAGTCTGTGACTGAGACCCGGGGATTTGACCACCAACGCTCAGCCGACACGGCCGGTGTCCACCGCGGCCAGCAACTTGCGTGAGATATCATTTTGGTGGTAAAAGGGGAAGAGGAGAAACAGTTTGCCAACAGAATGCGGGCGCTGTCCTTGGTCCTGAACCCGCTGTTGTTTCTGCTCCTGTTTGGGTACTGCCCGTCAGCGGTGAGTTTCCTTTACTGCTTTCTCACAGACTGCTGTAAGGGACGGTAGGCTATAATAGCCTACTTTCCTACCCTGGCTGGCACTGGCATGATGTGAATGTGGCATGCAAGTACTGTAAGTGAATGGCATATGAAGTTCAATTATCAGAAAGGTATAGACCTATAGCAAATCAGTTGGGAGTCATTTCAGGAAGATTGGAGGACGATAGGCGATGTAGAAATCAATCTACTTTCATTTATATTTACATTTTACATTCATATTCTTTCCTAATTCACTCAGGTACATGGACTCTCACACTATTAGGCTATTACCCCCAATAGTGACATAAGGCCCCAGGCTAGTATAGCTAATAGAAATATAGAATAATGTATATAAACTGTCTCCCTCTCTCTCTGTCTGTCTCCCTTTCTCTCTATCTCCTTCTCTCTGTCACTCTCTGTCTGTCTCTCTCTCTCTCTCTCTCTCCCTCTCTCTCTCTCCCTCTCTCTCTCTCTCTCTCTCTCTCTCTCTCTCTCTCTCTCTCTCTCTCTCTCTCTCTCTCTCTCTCTCTCTCTCTCTCTCTCTCTCTCTCTCCTTTTTGCCAACATCGACCACATAGTGGGCTGCCGATATTGATATTGGACAGTAGCCATGGGATGTAACTCACTTTTAATGGTGGGGTTCAATCATTATAAGAAAACCATTACATTGCTCTATTGAGTCCCATAGTAAACCTGTCCCGGACAGAAGACACTGGCACATCCCTTAGCCTACAATTAGGCTTTTAATACTTCATCAACCAACATCATATGTAGCCTAGACACACAATCAATATCTCAAAGGATGACAGGTTTAAATGACAGGCCATTCAAGCTTTGAAAACAAGAATATCCTTAGGGCCATTATAGAGAATCGAATGAATGAATGAATTTATTTATTTATTTAACAGATGGTAAAAATACACACAGCATTTAAAACCCAATTGGGCCACAACCATCACATGCATTGCATTGTTTGAGGAATGATCACACAATAAAGTCAGAGACTTATTTCCATTGTGGTCCTCGTCTGTCACGGCAATAGTCTTCTCTTTTCAAGGGGAGCAACTTGCAGTTCAGGAAACCATCTGGATGAGAACAACTGGGTCCACGTTGCCCTGGCAGGCTCCGTCTCTGTGCCAGTGTCTTGATCGTGATGCACTGCTCTTAACAGGGGCATCTCCTTCCCATGATTGGATGTGCTGTGCAGAATTAATGTTTTATGACTATTCATAGGAAGCGGGGGCACTCGGAAGTGGGGGCACTCGGACGCGAAGGCGATATTATCATCTCGAGCGAGGAAAGTCTAAATCACCGCCACGAAACAAAAGGCGGGAGGCTGCTGTCTGTATGATTTAATGAGCGAAAGCCCTCCGTCTCTCTCTGTACAGAGTTCCCATGCAGCACAAAGCACGGTCTGGGAGCCGTATCTGACTTGGCTATAGATCTACAGATGGAGTCTGAATGTGAGGAAATGTGAAAAGAAGCGGGGACAGGATGTGTGTGTGTGTGTGTGTGTGTGTGTGTGTGTGTGTGTGTGTGTGTGTGTGTGTGTGTGTGTGTGTGTGTGTGTGTGTGTGTGTGTGTGTGTGTGTGTGTGTGTGTGTGTGTGTGTGTGTGTGTGTGTGTGTGTGTGTGTGTGTGTGTGTGTGTGTGTGTGTGTGTGCGTGTGTGCGTGTGTGTGTGTGTGTGTGTGTGTGTGTGTGTGTGTGTGTGTGTGTGTGTGTGTGTGTGTGTGTGTGTGTGTGTGTGTGTGTGTGTCTGTGTGTGTACACTCAAGAGACAGAGGAGGGAGACGATTTTCAGCCAGACAGATTAGAGCAGCTAGCTCTTAGAAGCCTTTCAAGGCGTATAGTAACGAAGAAAAGAATCAAGGCTGTTATTTCCTCCCCTCCTCCTCCTCCTCAACCCCATTCAGCCACGGTGCCACGGAGGCAGAGCTCAGCTACAGTCACGCCGCACCGACGGGTCCAGTCACTCGCACAGTGTCATAGTCCTCTCTGATGCGGCCTCACAATGAACCGCACATGCCCTGAAACTCTTTTAGTGCAAGAGCAAGCACTTTATACCCCCCCCCCCCTCCTCCCCTTCAACAGTGGTTCTAATCGCTACTGCGTTCTTTCTCACCAAACCTGAGCATGGCTTCACAAAACGCCGTATGGATCGTTTGAACGGCTGTGTCGTCCTCACGGAGACACTTGAGACGCGTGCGATGGCTATGGTCCAGAGACAGATATCACGTCGAAAAAGACACCGCATTGTGAAGCTATCTGGAAAGAAACAAAAAAAAAAAACGAAAAAAAAAAAAAAAAAACTTTGTTTGTCTCCTCTCTGTAAGTGGATGTGGTGAAGCCAAAGGCTGAGGCTCGGTCTGACGTCTCCAGCCTGTTCAGAGGGGACCTGAGACTTCGTGTCTAACTCCAAAAGACACGAATTACTTTCACAGCGGGCGCCCAAAGGATGCGTGGAGGAAGAGAGGGTACCCACCTTTACTTTAGACTAGGGTTGTCCCCTCAGTCGACTATTTGGCTTGTGTGGTATTAGTTGACTACGATCTCACCGGTAGGATCGTCGCTTCTTATGCCGAGTGGGTTCCTCACAGGGAAACCATCTCTGGCGAGCACTAGACTCATAGAGAAGCTCCTGCATGATTGTACGTGGGGGAAACGCAACTTTACAGACTTGTCAATTAAATCAACTAATCGATTAATTGACTAAAGACTATTAGTCAACCGAGTTATCTCTTTAGTCGAGGAGCAGACCTACTTCAAACCGCTACTGCTTTCCTCTTTCTTCTGCATTGCAAATCGGTCTAAAGCGAAGTCTATCTATTCGAATGCCTAATTGGGGCCTCCTCGCGTGTGCAGAGACTGTGATATTTGTACCGCAGATGACACTTGGTGCAGCGTTTTGCATTGTTCTCTTGGCTGCACCACTTCTTTAATCTTTAGTCTACTGTACCGGGTGTAATAAATAAAACAGGGACGCGAGCTCATACCAAATACGGTTCCTCAGAGGGACTACGCCACTAGACTTTGCAAGGCTGAATGGAGAGGAGCAGAGCAATTACAGCAGGTTATTCATCAAGGCTGGCGGAAAACGTTGGGTCTCTTTATTGTTGAGGAGCATTGCCTGCTGGAGACCATTACGCTGTGTGAGCAGGGGGATATTCACAGCGAAATAAAACACACTTGGTTCTCCCCGAGCATGGAGTTACTTGTCAGTGAAATTGGTTCATGTCTGCGCTTCCGGGGCCTTCGCTGGAATCCCAGATGAGGACAGAAACAAGACAAACACAACAGCTGTGACAGCTGTGCGTCACGGTTCCATGGAAGTGATATCTTCAACAGTGGGTTGACTTGAGGTGTGTGTGTCTGTGTGTGTGTGTGTGTGTGTGTCTTGGTCTATGTCTGTTAGTTATTGTTCCCGAGGTGGCAGTCTCAGGGATGATGCAGGCCTGTCAAAGACAAAAGCCTGAACAACCAGCAAGAATCTGTCTGGTTTCAGCTGTAACGAGGAGCCAGGCCGCGTGTGAGAGACCTCTATGTAATCTTGAGTGTCGTTAAACCATGTTGAACCTCTGCAATTCAAATGCAGCATAAAAAATGTGTGTGTGTGTGTGTGTGTGTGTGTGTGTGTGTGTGTGTGTGTGTGTGTGTGTGTGTGTGTGTGTGTGTGTGTGTGTGTGTGTGTGTGTGTGTGTGTGTGTGTGTGTGTGTGTGTGTGTGTGTGTGTGTGTGCATGTGCGTGTGTGTGTGTGTGTGTGCGTGTGCGTGTGTGTGTGCGTGTGCGTGTGTGTGTGCGTGTGTGTGTGTGTGTGTGTGTGTGTGTGTGTGTGTGTGTGTGTGTGTGTGTGCAGACCGTCAGGCCGAAGGAGGGGTGGCAGGTCTACAGCTCAGCGCAGGACGCAGATGGCCGCTGTATCTGCACGGTGGTGGCACCCGAACAGAATCTCTGCTCCAGAGATGCCAAGGGCAGACAGCTACGCCAGCTCCTGGAGAAGGTGTGTGTGTGTGCGTGTGTGTGTGTGTGCATGTGTGTGTGTGTGTGTGCGCGCGCGTGCATGCGTGCATGTGTGTGTGTGTGTGTGTGTACATGCGTGCATGCGTGTGTGTGTGCCTTGCAAACACAATCGCACACAAATGTATTTGTATGCATACATACCCACATATACACATAGATACACGGTTCATGTGAAGCACACACACATTCACTTACACATGCACACACACACACACACACACATACACACACACACCAATTTCTATCTTTATTCATGCTTCTCTGTAGCCTTAATCCTCAGAGCGGTTGCATTGGTGAGGTCCATAACCTCATTTTCTATCCCTCTTCACATTACATCCACTGAATGGAGCCCAGTCTGGGCCGAACACTCTGCATTTTACCT
>NC_140177.1:30490164-30503478 GCF_963971535.1 Notolepis coatsorum | reverse complement strand
AGCGAGCCAGGTGCAGATTCTGCCGAGTTCAGAGCTGAGGGTTTTTTCAACCTGTAACTTGTTCTTGTCAGAGACCAGCAGGGCTGAGTCGTCCGCGAACAAGAACAAGTTGCAGTCACAAGCTGACGACATGTCATTTGCATAAATTAGGAACAGTAGCGGTCCTAGTATGCTTCCTTGTGGAACACCACAGCTCACTGTGAGGGGGGGGATAGAGTACCGTTTACCTCCACCATCTGTTCTCTCCCCTCAAGGTAGGATTGCATCCAGCTCACTGATAAACTATCAAAACCAATTGCTTTTAGCTTGTCAATCAGAATGGAGTGATTGACAGTGTCGAAAGCCTTTTGTAGGTCCAGCATGACCATGCCGCAGTATTTGCCCGCGTCCACCTCTTGTTTGATGTGGTCGTTCAAATAGAGAAGGCATGTGTCAGTGGAGTGGGATGTTCTGAAGCCAGATTGGAATTCGTAGATTAGATTTTTTTCCGCCAAGTACTTTTCGACCTGTTCGTAGATTATTTTCTCCATGACTTTTGAGATGGAGGTAAGAATAGAAACAGGGCGGTAGTTGCCTGGGTCTAATTTGCTGCCCTTTTTGTGCAGAGGGGTCACTCTCACAATTTTGAAGTCCTTGGGAACGTGTCCCTGTATTATGGAGAGGTTTATTATGTGTGTGATGACTGGGGTGATGGTGGCTGCTGAGTCTCTGAGGAATTTGGAGGGGATGTTGTCATGGCCAGTGGCCTTGTTAGGTTGGAGGGTGCTCAGTTTTTTGAGTACCTCATCGGTTGTTACCATTTCTAGTTTGAAGTCGTCTTTGCGGACCCCTAGGTTTTTGTAGTATGCTACTATGTGTTCTACCCCATAATGCCTTGAGTGGGAGGGTAGTTTGTTTACCAGTGTTGTGGCTATGTTTGTGAAGAAGATGTTTAATTGGCTACATCCAGCTTGTCTGTGATGAGCGTGTTGTCCGTCTTTATGTTTATGTTTGAGAATCTGGTTTTAAGTTTTTTACTGCAACCTAGTTGATTATTGAGTAATTTCTAAAGTTCACGCGGTTTGTTTTTGTTTTCCTCAGTTTTGTTGAATTTGAATTGATGAATTTTTTTTTGCGGTTTTGATCATGGTGTTTACGTCATTTCTTAGTTTGTTTCTTTGAATTTTTAGTTCAACCTTGTAGTGTATGTGGAAGGGTGGGGAGTGGGGGTTGTAATGTTTATGTATTTTTTATTATTAATTTTTTTTTTATCTGTATGTATGTGTGATTATATACTCATGCAAAACAGCTTTTCCAGTCAATATTTCAGTTTGGGGTGGGGGGGGGGGTAAACATTTTATTTATTTTTTATTTATTTTTGGACTTCTTTTTTATTTGTATTATTATTGTTTGTTTACTCAAAAAAAATTATCATATGTCAACGTTGTACAGACTTTTTCTTTCTTTCTAATAAAACAATAAAAAATATAGAAGAACAAACGGAGTGGGGGGTGGGCTGGAGCTGTCAAACAGGAAGTGATTGGTCTCTATACTCTTAATGAAGTGCTGCTTGTACGAATGAGTGTAATATCGAGCATGCATCCTTATGCACGTCCAAAAGTTCATCATTGATTAGTGGCTTAGGCATGATGTCTATTTTGCACTGCGTCCACGGAGTCCAATTACTTGTTCTCTTTATTGATATGTATATCACAAGCAGGAGTTTTGCTGATACATTTGGGACATTAGCCTCATTGACTAGAGCCATTGATTCGGGGACGATCGCATTAGATATAGCTTTAGCAGCGGGTTTGGAGAGGAACCAGCGCACATCTTGTGTCAATATGAGCAGTGGTACGCAAAGCGAGAGAGAGAGATGATCTCGATGCAGGTCAGGGCTGGCTGAGGGGGGAACTTTGCTCAAGAAAGTATGCCAAAAAAAACGTCCCCTCTCTGTCAAAGACGCTGCTTGAGTTCAAGTAGTCCTTGTTCAAGCTGTTTCAGTGGGAAACAGTCCAACTGCTCTCTCTCTCCCTCTCTCTCTCCCCACCCCTCCTGCCAACAGCTCCAACGCGGACCGGTCCGGGAGATACCCTGACTGAGGTACCGAAGTGTCTCTGGTCTCCCTTCACCACCGGCTCTTATATTTGATGAGCGGGAATAATTGATTTGGAGCACCGCCGAGGTGGTCTGGCGCCGAAGGACGCACTCTTCACAGCGTTCTGCCCAAGGAAGAGGGCTGGAAGGGCAGTCCAAGTACAACAGCTGCAGCTGGGTAGGGAAACTCGAGATGAGAAAGTTTTTGAAGAAAGCTGTATGAAAGGTGGTCAAAGATCCATCAGAGAGTATCTTACTGTAGCTCAAACACACTGTGTGCCATGGCTGTTCTACAGTCCACTTACTATTGATTAGATTAGATTCAAAATTGTCATTATACAGCAGCACAAGTACAGTACAACTAAAACAAGTTTGACATCCAACTAGTGCAAATGCAACAGTAAGTGCAATAGAATATACAATGTACAGGTGATTTAACTGGGTATAAAATATGTAAGTTAGTAGCCTACTACTGAGGGTATAGTGCTAATCAGATGTATGTACAGAGTGTTACGGTTGCGGTGCAGGTAAGCAATTGTGAGTCCAGTAGAGGAGGAAATAATACGAGTCGGAGAATGATTGCTCTTTCTTAGTGGTGCCTTTTAACACAGAGCACAGAGAATCCAGGGAAAGACGCCGGACGTCAACTTGAGAGCAAGGTAGATACATGAGAATAAACAAGAGCGAGAAGGTCAGCAATATCTCCAGCTTCTTCCACACGATACACGGTCTGAAGCCTCGACAGGGGCAGAGAGAAACTGTGGTGATATTGACCTTGAATTTCATAACTAATATGTGTGAATAATTAGAGAATCCATAATGTAAAAGCAGGGCTTAGCCAAAAGTGATTATTGGTGTTAGATAGACATTCCAAACCAACCCCCTCTCAGGGTAAGACTGGATTAGAGAAGCAGGTCATAAAAGCCCTCAGGGGACAACCAAGACTATGTAAATAAGTCACACCCCACAGAAAAACGGTGACTCAGTACTAGCAGAAGGACAGCTGGTCTAACCGAGATTAGAGGTCACAGATAATATAATTACATTATATTAGTTTAGAATGAAAAACAATATTGGAATAATGACAAGATTATAGTAACCTATTAGAAAGTAATTTACAAAGAAGATTTGAATACCATTATAGGAATGTCAAAGCTGGTTAAATAATAAAGCAATTTCCTTTAAATCATAGAGTATTATAAAGATTCAGTCTGGTAAATAAAGGTTGGTGTGGTCTCATATGATGTTTGGTATCAGCCTAGAAAGCAATGACTGTACTGGGGTGATATTAGAAATCTATAGGTCATTGCATGAACCATATAAAGGGAATGTTAAAAAGGTCTGCTTCATCAGACCTCCTCGCTGTTGAAACTGGAAGAAGACACCAACGAGGAAATCAGGGGGGGGGGGGGGGGACCAGCCTCCCCCAGAAGGTCATCTAAGGAGAACGCCATGTATGGAAGCAAGAAACTATTGGGGGGAAATCAAGAGTATAAAAGAATGTATTGGTGAGAGAGAGAGGAGGCCAGCTCAGACCCGCCACCGACCGTCCCCAGGGGGTCTGATTCTGAGCCTCCATCGCCCACCGACTGTACTACTACTTTGCCGCTACGTGAGTAAACTGTATATGGAATAATCACTGTTTGTGATAACTTAGAGTAAGATGTCTATCTTAGACCAGGTTGATCATGTGGTGGCAGAGAGTACTATGGTCTATTTCATTTGATAAACATGACTACTATTTATTAACTGTCTTGATGTGAAGAAGCCACCGTGTTAGGGCTATTTGATTATATAAACCTCGTCAAACCTCTTGTACAATCATGTGTTATGATGAATAATTCCTGGATGTAACTAATGCATTATCCACTCTTGGCCGCCGAGGCAAATAAATGAGTTTGGACCATAGTTCCTTTTGTCTGGCTATACACGTTTATTTCTCATCTGACTAAGTCAGGGGAGGAGACCATTATCACTCTGTCCTTCTTCCCTCTAGTTAGCAGCCTGTATGCACTGCAAATGACCTAGATATTCATTAAGAATATACGACAAAAGAACAATGATTATATAGTCAAACCCCAAACATTCCAATGCGTCAATTAGTGACAGGTAAATGACAGCACAGTGACAGCAACCAGTGGTGACAGAACAAGGAGTGACACATCAGGAATAGGGCGTGACCAACAGTGAGTGCAGATACCAACCACCAGGGGAAATAACTCCAGAATGACAGTGGGGTTCCTAAGACCAGAACCTGAACGTTACACAGAGTTGTAGTATTAATATGCAGTGATACAGGTATAAAGACACTGGTAGTCATACTGGCCAGCAGCATAACTAGTAAGCGTAGGTAAGGGATATGTACAGATATAGATGTAGTATCTATACTATACTGCTAGTATCTATTATAGGCTATACCTTAATAGTAAAGGAACATTTATTTGTATTTGTGAACCCATATAATGAATTATTCTATTTATATGGATGGAACTGTGATTCGAGAGTGAAATGTAGGCCTACCCCACAACACCTAGCCTACAACATGTACTTTCATTAATGTAATTTAATAGCTTAGGTTTTTGGTATCAAAGATATGACAGATTCTTCAAAATGATGATGAAGAAGATGACGAAGAAAGTCCAGCGTCTGCAATTGGACCCCTAAAATTACTGGCAAAGTCAAATATATTTATAAATCACATTTAAAAACAACCCACGTTGACCAGGCGGACAGGTATAGTGAAATAATTTATAAAAAAGAAAAAGAAAAGAAAACTAAGAATAGAAAGAGCCCAGTGGTGCAAATCAACAAATAAAAAAATTTAATATAGGCACAATAAAATGTATTTTGCGTTTAAAGGGAAATAAAGAAATCACAGACCATAGTGTTAAAAGTGTCTTCACAAGAAATCACAGACTATAGTGTTAAAAGTGTCTTCACAAGAAATCACAGATCAGAGTGTTAAGTGTCTCATCACAAGAAATCACAGATCAGAGTGTTAAAAGTGTCAAGGCCTGACAACAGAAAGTTCTGTGAACCATCCACCTATTGCAACGGTGCACGGTTCAAAACCTTGCTTTGATTTCCTCCGAAGCCTGACAACCTTATGATATCAGTGCAGCTAAATGGCTACTACAGAGTAGATATCATAACCCAGCAGCTCTGTGAGATATTCCCTGCACAGTGAATCTTCTGCAACTGAAACATTGTGATCACTTGACCTTTGCAGTTATTAAATAGTTTCATCATCTTACTTAACGGAGCGGTTCGACACCACTAGCTCTACCACATGGATACTTGGGACTTCAACAGGCAGAAATGGCACTTTCTCTTATTTCAAGCCTCACATTTTCTGGTCCAGAATGTTCTGCATTCCAGTGGAGACTAAAGTAAATATAGAATATAATTCTCCACCAACTGAAGCAGGATTTCTTGCACCATTTCCTGCCTGTCAAAAACACACCAATTGTTATTTCCAACTAAGTGACCTGCTGTTTGTTCCATTTGTGCAAGGAACGTTTGAGTGACAGCACATTTGAGCAAGGGACATTTGAGTGAAGGGACATTTGAGTGAAGGGACATTTGAGCAAGGGACATTTGAGCAAGGGACATTTGAGCAAGGGACATTTGAGTGAAGGGACATTTGAGCTACCGGTATGAACATTAAGCGCTCACATTAAGCAACAGTTTAAAGCCCAACTTGCAGGTTAAACCCTACTCTGCAATTATGGGTAGTTTACATCATTGGTATCTAATTTAATTATTTATTTTTTTCCATTTGACGCCAGAAATTTCACTCAGAAATGGTTAAAAAGGTCCACGCACGAATAACATGCACGAGCAAATCTAAAAGCTTATCAGACGCTAGCACGGCCGTGACGTCACTTCAGGAAACGTATGCCTTATGCCCGTCCGGGTCATAGTACTACTGGATACATGGCGCTGGCTAACGTTAGCATTATGTCTACTGTCATGAACCATTTTAGATCGGGGCATGTAGAGGAGTTTGGGGAACGAGTAAAATCATGTGCAGATCCTCTTCTCAGACCTGTGTGGCAAAGCACTGCACACGCATCATGCAAGCTACACGTCGCTGCATGTTGATCAATGGTGGCCCACTCGGTGCATCACAGTGGGCTACTATTGTGCTAACAACGTGCCGCGGCGTCCGGCTTGTCGGCCGGCATGAGTGCCCGATTTGGGGTGGTTCTCTCCTCTTTGTGTGCCCCCGTTCTCGCGGGTGTCCTGCCGGGGAGCTTGTGGACGCGACAACAGCGGCGGCCGTAGGGTGTTTGAGCCTGTAGCGTTAGTTAGCTCATAGCTATCGTGTACCACTAGCGTTACGGGCTCGAGCACCCTACGGCTGCCGCAGTTGTCGCGTCCATGGGCTCCCCGGCAGGGTACCTGTGGGGACGGGGGTGTACAGAGAGGAGAGAACCATTTTGGGTCGGGCGTTCATGCCGGCCAGCGAGCCGGACGTCGGGATATGTTGTTCGATTCCCACACTTCCCAGCAGCGTGTCGAAGTGTTCTTGAGCAAGACACTGACTTAACCCCTAACTGCTCCCGATGAGCAGGTTGGCACCTTGCATGGTTGCCTCCGCCGTCGGTGTGTGAATGTGTGAGTGAATGGGTGAATGCAAGGAACAAATTGTAAAGCGATTTGGATAAAAGCACTATATAAATGCACCATTTACCATATTTTAGTTAGGTCAAGGAAAACAATTACAAGTTGATTAAAAATCTGAAGTGCCCTAGTGAGACCAAAGTAGGACCTGCAAGATTTGATTTGATTTGATTTTATTAGGGATCCCCATTAGCTGGTGCGATAGCAACCAGCTAGTCTTCCTGGGGTCCACACACAAAAAAACACACAAAAACAATCACTATTGCAAAAAACAAAATTATTAAAAGTCAGTACACACAATGCATAATGAACCTACTGTAACAATTAATATAGCTAAAATTACATTAGTGTAAAACAAAAACAAAAAATTACTTTACAGTGTTAAAAACAATTTAAAAACAATTTAAGATTCTTTTTAAAAGTGAATCTACTGTAAATGCAGCAGAGGTTCCGAGGCAGGCCATTCCACAGAGTTAATGCTCTAAAAATAAAAGATCTCCCCAGAGCGCTGGTTCTAGGACCTGGCAATTCAAGCTGCCCACTACTGGAACCTCTAGTGTAATGCTCGTGCACAGTATTACTAAAAACAATCTGATTATGTATAAAAACAGGAGTCTTACTGCTCATGACCAACTTGAACAGCACAAGTATATTAAAAGACAATCTATTTTCAACGTTAAGCCAAGAGAGGCGGGCATGCATACGGCTCACATTAGACCTTAGTGAGCAGCCCAGTACCAACCGTGCTGCCCTGTTCTGGACCACCTGGAGCTTCCTGAGGTCACCACTGGCAGCAGATGACCACATCGCAGAGCAATAGTCAAGATGACATAAAACTAAACTTTGCACTATCTGACATAAAAGGGGACGGGCAACAAAAGAAGCACATTTCCTGGAAATACCAATTGCTCTTCCCATTTTTAAAACAATATAATTAATATGCTGAGACCAAGACAGAGTGCAATCCAGCATCACTCCAAGGAGTTTAGTACTTTCAACTTGTTGAACTGCTGAATTACGCAAGTTTAAATGAAGCTTTGGATTTGTAGATAACCTGTGCCTTGTTCCCAGCACAATACATTTAGTCTTGGAGATATTAAGGACAAGTCTATTACATACTACCCAGTCATGCACAACTTTAAGTTCTCTACTCAAAACTTCATTAAGTACATTGCATGATGGTGCCGCGTAATACAATGTTGAATCATCTGCATAAAGAACTGTTGTAGCACATTTGGTAGCCCAAGATAGGTCATTCGTAAATACAGAGAAGAGCAAAGGTCCTAGGCAACTTCCTTGCGGCACACCACACTCTAGACCTCTTGAGATTCCATGACAGACACAGCTGCATCAACACAAAAAGTCTTTCCAAGTACAGTCCTGAGATAGAGTGCCTGAAGAACCAGACAGTAGGGCTTTATACAAAATGCAGGTACCAGTGGTTATCATGCCTGTCCATTAATGAGGACCAACCCACCTTGATGGCCCAATTTTACACGGCCATCATCGAATCAATTCTCACCCACTCCATCATCTCCTGGTTGCCCACTGCAGCGGCAAAAGATCTCGCCAAGCTGCAGCGGGTGATTCGCTCCGCGGAGAGGGTGATCGGCTGTCCCCTGCCCTCCCTCAGGTCCCTGCACGACTCCAGGGCGCTGAAGAGGGCAAGAAAGATCATGGCCGACCCATCCCACCCCGGACACAGCCTCTTCACCCTGCTCCCCTCTGGGAGAAGGCTGAGGATCCCAAAGGCTGTGAAAGCTCGTCACAGACTGAGTTTCTTCCTTTATTTATTCAAATTATTAATCCTCCACTGCACTGTATTTGTCCTGTGTCTGTTGTTGCTGTTTGTTATGTGGAAAAAAGATCTACATGTAAAAATGCATATACTGTAATTGCCGTAACAATTACCAATGTGTTTACACATATGGCTCATTAAAGGAATCTGAATCTGAATCTGAACCTTACCATAAAGAATACTGTGGTGAGTGTTGTATCGCCGGTACAAAACCTCAGGGCGAGTGGTAAACAGTGAACAACATTTGAACAACGGGACACTTTCTCTGTGTCCTTTTCAGCCAGTTGAACTTAGAAAAGTTCCACATTGAGGTTCATAGGAAGATTATAAATAAAGGAACTCTGTAAAAGGTATAGCATGTCTAACATCAAGAAAAGTGGTGTGCTATTTATTTGTATTTACTGATTGAAAATGATAAATGTGGGTTAACGTTTTAATAAAAAAAAATAGGTTCATAAAATTGTTGAGACCAAATAGCTCAATTTATTTTTGAACAAATACTGATTTATCAACTAAACAACAAAGGGTGCCAATATTTTGACATGACATGAATTACGGGACATTTGAGCGGCATTTAACCCTTTCACTACCACACTACCAAAGGGTTAACCCTTTCACAACCACACTACATAAGGTTAACTCTTTCACAACCACACTACCAAATGGTTAACCCTTTCACAACCACACTACATACAGTTAACCCTTTCACGACCACACTACAGAAGGTTAACCCTTTCACTACCACACTACAGAAGGTTAACCCTTTCACTACCACACTACAGATGGTCAACCGTCTGTAGTGTGGTAGTGAAAGGGTTAAAGGATATAATATTTGGACAATGGACATTTGAGTGATGGGACATTTGATTGGACACTGGGTCAACGGGACATTTTGGAGGTGAATGTTTGAGCAAATGGACATTTATTATGTGGATATTTGAGTGATGGGACATTTGTATATTTGAGTGTGGGGACATAGGGACATTGAGGGGCTATTTCAGCAATGGGGTATCTGAGCGATGGGATAGTTGAGACAGTCTGTGGGTCAATCCATTGCCTCAGCTTTGAAATCACTCAATCTGGCTTATGAATTGAGAATACAACTGCACAACAGAATGTAAATGAAAGGTCCTTTGATAATGTTGCATTAGGATGTCCATGACCACTGAGATATCCCTTGCCACCTTTCTTGAACTCTTACACCCAAATGTGGGTTACTAGAATGTTTGATTGATTGATTTAATTGTGGATTAGAGACATCATCCAAGGGATAAAAACATCAAAAAATGCAAGCACTTATTTCCATCATGGTCCCTGGTATTAAGAGGCAGGACATACATCAACATAAAACATTGAACATTGAATTGTAATTGAATGTTTCTAGAATTGTGAGAATTAGCACAAACATTTGATGGCCTCACAAAGTAAGAGCCTCGTTCACTGTCTATGGAGCAGCCCCAGATTGTACATGTAGCATCACATATCGGAGGGTTCTTTCTCTGATTTCTAGCTTTAGGAGAGAGTGGTGCATGTTCACAAATACTGACTGAACTACGTCCCGGGGCACAAGAATAACACGTCAATTCACGAAATGGGTGACATTCCCCTTTAACAGCATACCCTGTAAGAAAAAAAGCTGCAAGAAAACGGTAAATGTCTGGCATCAATGGTTGCCAAATACTTACTGTCAAATGACAGTCAAATCAAATACATTTACAGATTACAACCTTTATTTAATGGTTAATATTTTGATAAAAGATAATTTACTGTATTTGTATGGCATTTACACTTAAAGTAGAAAAATAAAAGTAATCTGTAAAATAATACAGTGAATTTCCTGTGAAAAAAACATAAATTTTTTACAGTGTATACTTGTTGTAGTTGAGCCACTCATATCTCCCTTTTACCCCCCCCCCCCCCCCCTCCCTCTCTCTCTCGCTCTCCCACATACACACACACACACACACCATTAATTTCCCTTCCTCTCGACGACTGCTGTGATTCTTCCAAACATCTCGTCTTCAAACATCAGAATGTATCAAGGAAAGCCAGGGAGCCGGATGGTGTCATATCCGTGAAGTACAGTACAGTACAGTACAGTAGGTCCCCAAGCAGCCACGGTGCAACAACCATAGCCGTTGTGTAGAAGAGGAACGGGGCGCAGCGCGTCTCACCGCCGCTCCAAACTTTTCCTCCGCGCAGTCACGAGCGTGTGGTGTTTCCCTGCTGCTGCCCACATGGCACGCGCGCGCGGAGCAGGGATGAGTGTGGAGGATCGACACTCGCTCGTCTTTTCGTCAGTCTGTGACTGAGACCCGGGGATTTGACCACCAACGCTCAGCCGACACGGCCGGTGTCCACCGCGGCCAGAAACTTGCGTGAGATATCATTTTGGTGGTAAAAGGGGAAGAGGAGAAACAGTTTGCCAACAGAATGCGGGCGCTGTCCTTGGTCCTGAACCCGCTGTTGTTTCTGCTCCTGTTTGGGTACTGCCCGTCAGCGGTGAGTTTCCTTTACTGCTTTCTCACAGACTGCTGTAAGGGACGGTAGGCTATAATAGCCTACTTTCCTACCCTGGCTGGCACTGGCATGATGTGAATGTGGCATGCAAGTACTGTAAGTGAATGGCATATGAAGTTCAATGATCAGAAAGGTATAGACCTATAGCAAATCAGTTGGGAGTCATTTCAGGAAGATTGGAGGACGATAGGCGATGTAGAAATCAATCTACTTTCATTTATATTTACATTTTACATTCATATTCTTTCCTAATTCACTCAGGTACATGGACTCTCACACTATTAGGCTATTACCCCCAATAGTGACATAAGGCCCCAGGCTAGTATAGCTAATAGAAATATAGAATAATGTATATAAACTGTCTCCCTCTCTCTCTGTCTGTCTCCCTTTCTCTCTATCTCCTTCTCTCTGTCACTCTCTGTCTGTCTCTCTCTCTCTCTCTCCCTCTCTCTCTCTCTCTCTCTCTCTCTCTCTCTCTCTCTCTCTCTCTCTCTCTCTCTCTCTCTCTCTCTCTCTCTCTCTCTCTCTCTCTCTCTCTCTCTCTCTCTCTCTCTCTCTCTCTCCTTTTTGCCAACATCGACCACATAGTGGGCTGCCGATATTGATATTGGACAGTAGCCATGGGATGTAACTCACTTTTAATGGTGGGGTTCAATCATTATAAGAAAACCATTACATTGCTCTATTGAGTCCCATAGTAAACCTGTCCCGGACAGAAGACACTGGCACATCCCTTAGCCTACAATTAGGCTTTTAATACTTCATCAACCAACATCATATGTAGCCTAGACACACAATCAATATCTCAAAGGATGACAGGTTTAAATGACAGGCCATTCAAGCTTTGAAAACAAGAATATCCTTAGGGCCATTATAGAGAATCGAATGAATGAATGAATTTATTTATTTATTTAACAGATGGTAAAAATACACACAGCATTTAAAACCCAATTGGGCCACAACCATCACATGCATTGCATTGTTTGAGGAATGATCACACAATAAAGTCAGAGACTTATTTCCATTGTGGTCCTCGTCTGTCACGGCAATAGTCTTCTCTTTTCAAGGGGAGCAACTTGCAGTTCAGGAAACCATCTGGATGAGAACAACTGGGTCCACGTTGCCCTGGCAGGCTCCGTCTCTGTGCCAGTGTCTTGATCGTGATGCACTGCTCTTAACAGGGGCATCTCCTTCCCATGATTGGATGTGCTGTGCAGAATTAATGTTTTATGACTATTCATAGGAAGCGGGGGCACTCGGAAGTGGGGGCACTCGGACGCGAAGGCGATATTATCATCTCGAGCGAGGAAAGTCTAAATCACCGCCACGAAACAAAAGGCGGGAGCCTGCTGTCTGTATGATTTAATGAGCGAAAGCCCTCCGTCTCTCTCTGTACAGAGTTCCCATGCAGCACAAAGCACGGTCTGGGAGCCGTATCTGACTTGGCTATAGATCTACAGATGGAGTCTGAATGTGAGGAAATGTGAAAAGAAGCGGGGACAGGATGTGTGTGTGTGTGTGTGTGTGTGTGTGTGTGTGTGTGTGTGTGTGTGTGTGTGTGTGTGTGTGTGTGTGTGTGTGTGTGTGTGTGTGTGTGTGTGTGTGTGTGTGTGTGTGTGTGTGTGTGTGTGTGTGTGTGTGTGTGTGTGTGTGTGTGTGTGTGTGTGTGTGTGTGTGTGTGTGTGTGTGTCTGTGTGTCTGTGTGTGTCTGTGTGTGTACACTCAAGAGACAGAGGAGGGAGACGATTTTCAGCCAGACAGATTAGAGCAGCTAGCTCTTAGAAGCCTTTCAAGGCGTATAGTAACGAAGAAAAGAATCAAGGCTGTTATTTCCTCCCCTCCTCCTCCTCCTCAACCCCATTCAGCCACGGTGCCACGGAGGCAGAGCTCAGCTACAGTCACACCGCACCGACGGGTCCAGTCACTCGCACAGTGTCATAGTCCTCTCTGATGCGGCCTCACAATGAACCGCACATGCCCTGAAACTCTTTTAGTGCAAGAGCAAGCACTTTATACCCCCCCCCCCCCTCCTCCCCTTCAACGGTGGTTCTAATCGCTACTGCGTTCTTTCTCACCAAACCTGAGCATGGCTTCACAAAACGCCGTATGGATCGTTTGAACGGCTGTGTCGTCCTCACGGAGACACTTGAGACGCGTGCGATGGCTATGGTCCAGAGACAGATATCACGTCGAAAAAGACACCGCATTGTGAAGCTATCTGGAAAGAAACAAACAAAAAACGAAAAAAAAATAAAAAATACTTTGTTTGTCTCCTCTCTGTAAGTGGATGTGGT